>NC_092798.1:48402411-48557973 GCF_918797505.1 Bemisia tabaci
AAACAATCAACTCTTTGTTTTTTTCCAAAAAAGAAGCTGAAAATCCCGTAGGGGTCCCCTCTACAAGTCATTTTCAAAACGCTGTAACTTGGTCATTTTTTGACTTAGAGAGCTCGGATTTGTCTTGTTTTATCGGTAATTGGCCGGTCTTTAAGACTACACAAACCGCATTTTGATATCTACTACCGTTCGTCAATAAGAAAAAAACGTGCAGTACTTTTGGGACAACCTATGTACATTGACAGAGCTGCCACTTTATTTGTGGACTCTAGAACTGAAAACACGGCAACCCTGCTAATGTATTTGCTCCCTATCTTTGCATGGAGAGTTTGTCTTGATGTAGAGGTGGACTCTCAGGATAGCGTGGGATATCCCCTCCATTTTGGCCTCAACTTGAGAGCTTTTTTTGAGCTTGGGAGTTGATTTCAGGGAAAACCAGTGGCACCATCGTGTTTCTCGCAAACTTTTACATAGGAATCAACAGTCAAATCGCAAATTCCTCACACATGCAACATCTCCATTGTCCGCGACAATTTTGCAACCTCGGAATGCAGTTAGGTCCCTTCCACCGGTAAACGCCATGTCCCGGTTTTTCTCGTAAAAAGTATATGTAAACGATGTTGGACTAAATTCAGTTCACTCGAGATAAGGTAATATCTGTCGGAACATGAATGAGGAACATAATAGCCTCGAAGACGCCGTCTCTTGAAAGTAAGTGGGAGTCTATGTCTACTTGACAATATTAAAATCGATCGGGGCTCCGTGTTGCCGACCCCGTCTAAAAAAACAAAATACACTTTAAAACGAAAGGGTGAGTGCCCTCGTTATCGAGGAAGATACTCGCAGAACTAATTTGTGAACTCAAATGTTTTGGCGAGCGTGGTCGGTTAGCGTGTAAGAAAACATATCGAACTGTCTTCTGCGCTGCCCTAACGGAGTTGTCACTTGCCAAATTCAGGGAATTTTAAAAAGTCAGGGAAAAGCAGGAAATGTCAGGGAAAATGACGAAAATGTCAGGGGAAATTTGTTAAATCACCTCCATTTGCTTTCTAGAATGGGTTTGAGATTTTGAACAAGAAATTTTGCCTGAAAACTATTTTCAATTATGCCTTCTTAACCAGCCATCAGATCTTCAACCACATGGAAAAAATTGAATTGCTGATTTAACAATTAAATTGCTAATTTAACAATTCAATTGCTAAAAAAGTGACTGCAATATTTCAACGTAGATTTCACAACAAAAAAATGATACTTTAACCACCCCCGTGGTAAAATTAGCTTACAATAGTGGTTAAAGTAGCATTTTATGTCGTGAAATCTACGTTGTAATATTGCAGTCACTTTTTTAGCAATTGAATGGTTAAATCAGCAATTTAATTTTTTCCGTGATTGTCAGCGAATTTCGCCGAAATGTGTCAGTGAAATCAGGGAAAATTTTATGGAATTTCATTTTCTAAATTCTGTGGCAACCCTGAAGGAAATTTCAGGGAATTTTAAAAAAGTCAGTGTCAAAAGTCGAATGTTCATGCGGCATTTTTCCTCAGGACGGCAGCACTGTGCGGTGACGCGGTTGGAGTACGATCCGTGAATCATGCGGCTCCTCGTTAGAGTCATCGACACAGATCGACTGATTATTAGCTATTACGTAAAGCCATCGACAAAATCAACAGTTTCCCCCTGCTTCCAGATCTTGAACCGCAGATAGAGTCTATTTCGAGGAGTTTAACAACTGAAGAGAGCGCACCGAGGAACGAAAGAGAAGTTTGTAGAGTGAGACGGAAGCAGCGGGTCGATTGTTGAATTGGATAGAGAAAGCTATAGACAAAGATGACATTTGGAGTATGAAGCGATTCTATTGGTTGAAACGTGTGGTTCTTATAGACTAAGGGGAAATGGTAGACTAACTGTAGGGTCTCTTGTAGATTTGTCTAATACTTACCTCCTTTGTACATTGCAACCACCCGGTTCACTAATAGGATTGCCCCATTTTCCCTGTGTCTTGTATGTCTGTCTTTTTGTCTATGAATTTCAATTATCAGCTGGCAGGAGCGCCGTTCCTATTGGCCACTGCATTTTGCATCAAGGAACTTCAATTTCTAGCTCGTTGCTGAAAACACCTATCTGCCTAGGGAAACTAATGGCAAGCATATGTTCTTTCTAAAATTAGCCAGAAATTGTTGTTCCTAATTGCAAAATTTGATCCAGTCATATTTTAGGGGACGAGGAGAGGTGCATAAAATCCCAAGCTTCCCCCTTAATTGATCTTCCCCAATTTTTGACCAAAACTGGTCAGTTCCCATTGAAAATTTGAAAGATAGAAGAAGAAAAAAAAAGAGAAAAAAGAACAGACCTTTGCTTACCAAATATGGATTTTTGCGCTGCTAAAACGTTGCAAATTCGAAAATTACGCAGAATTTGACGTTTTTCCCGTTCTCACAGTGCGATTACCCCATTAATCGCGACCGGGTTGGTCGCATGGAAATTTCTGCACTCTTTGGATGGGTGACAAAAGTTGACTGTAGAGCAAAATCCGAGCGTAGCATCTCTAAGTTTCCTCCAATGAAAAAGGGAAAATGCCCCGATGTCTCCCTGCTTACCTGCCGGTTCACCAGTTTTTTTGCCCTGATAGAATAATTCCTCATAATTCTCCCAGTCATCGCTTTTCTGCAGCCTCGCGGCGCTGATGTTGATTCTTTCCAGCGAGAGAAAGGTCTTGATCGGCGCGGATTATAAAACGCTTAATTATGAATTTATTGTTTTCCCTCCTTCTTTTCCAATCAAGCCTATTGAATGGAATTCAAAGGCATTCGCGCAAAGCACCGATTCCTGGAAAAAATAAAATCGTGTGCAAAATCTTCGAGTCAGCAATAACTATGAATAAAGCTAGCTTTCACTGAAAAAATGTGAAAAGATTGCAGCTTGGCGTGAAAGCGAAGGGATCAAAGCGCAATCCGCCGCAAACGCAAAATTTTTCAATCCATAATCCCAGCCGTATTATCCCCCTTTGCTGACCTTCTGGATTTCACAGCAGCTGCGTTTGCTATGAGAGAGAAAAAGTCATTAATTTTCGCATCAATCATTGAAAAACGTCGATGCAATCAGAAGAACGGCATACAGTTTTTGTAGTTAGTGTTAGCTTTAACGGTGTGTAAGCAAATGAGAGGTATTACTGAATCATTGTCAAATTCTTCCTGGAGGCCTAAAAAGCAGTATGGTTTAAATCAAAATTTTGTTCACACAACGTCGTTCCAAGTCCGCGCATAATTCCATTCATTATTTATTCCTTTTTTCACTCCTCATTCTGTCTTTTCCTCTTTTTTCTCTTACTAGAAGTAGTCTCAAAAGCTGTGAAACGTAAATACGTGAAACGAACGAACTCATGAAACGAAATATGAAAATTGAAAAATGAACAAAAACCCGCATCGAATAAGGAAGAACACGAGAAATTTCACATCATAACGCAGCATCATCCATCTATTGAAAATGATAACACGTGAATTTCCGAGCTAGAGGGAATATTCATCTTAATCATGGAGAAACAGTGCTCACTCAATATTTTTATCCTCGATAATACTTATCCGAGGTAATAAAGAAACGTCTCAAGATATTGACAAAAATTATAATTGAGAATTCTTTTTGCGAAAGTGATTGTTCTTTTTCTGACAATGATTCATTCCACTACACATCATGCATTGTTCCCTCATAGTTTCTCGACATAAAGAGGCTATAATCAGTGGAGTTAAAAACTTGGGAATTGAATCAACTGAGCAACTATTCGCACATTACTGTAGGGCTCATTGCCTACCCTACGATTTGAAGGCACTTTTTCTCACCACTACCTTTCGTGATCTTATGAATGGTTTTGTCATTACTGGCTCTCTACTGACAGTTTGGGAACAGCTTTGAAAACTTAAACGGCTTTCTACTGGCAAATATGTACTCACTCTTTATATTTTCTGTAAAGACATTAATAGACCAAGTTGCTGAATGCCTCTAATAAAATAGCTATAACCAAATAACTAACTAACTATCTTACTAACTAACTAACTATTCTATTTAAAGGCATGAATACCCTCTTGGGATTAGTTAAGGAGGCGACATACTTTTATCAAGGAAATTGCCACTGCCCCCCCCCCCCCCTCCAATCTCATTCTTACCCTCAGCACAAGTTGAAAAATGCCCTTCGATCAATAATGTGCACATTAAAAATTGCGGATATTCGAGATTCTTCTGTATTTGTAACCAGATCATAAAAAAGGTACCTTATCTTCCTAGGTAATATTTATCTCAACTATTTTTCAAATGCTTAAAGGAAGAAAATCTGTAAATTATCGCGGAATCTATCTACACCCTGGTAAAAATTGGCGATAAGAGCTGCGTTTCAAAATACCATAGGAATTCTTATAGCCGGCTAAAGAAGGCTACAGAAAATCATATAGCTGGCTGTAGAATGCGGAGAAAATCATACGGCCGGGCTATACGGAGCGATAAAAAATTATGCAGCCGGGATATAGTTCCTATAGCCGGGCTTTACACTTTATCGCCTGGCTGTTGCTTTTTCGCCATCGATTATAAAAGGCTATAAGAAATTGTGTAGAAATTCGTGTGCTTTGGAAATCATTAAGTTTGATACGGAACCACCTTAATATTTACAAAACACACGTTATATTTTCCTTTAATACATATTTTTTTTCATCAATTAAAACGAGAATAATCCATACAGGATGTGCAAACATTTCAAAATCATTAGTTGAATAACGCTGACTCCGCCAGATTAAATATTAGAGCCTAACACAAAGCGGAGCGGCGACGCACTGGCGCCTACAAACCTAACAGGGATACTTCACGCATTGCGCAACGCGTGAAGTATCCCTGTTAGGTTTGTAGGCGCCAATGCGCGTTTCGCGCTGGCTGCCCGCCTGCCGCACCGCAGCGTGCCACGGCGCTTGAAGCAACTATTTCACACCAGAGGTATTGCACAGTATCATACGAAACTGAAGGCGCTCTAATATATTAGGAATGGCAGGCATCCATCAAAAGTACGGAGCTTTCCTCGCAAAATAAATCAAGATACTACGGCCCAAAAAGAAAGCAGTAGTCCAAAAACTCACTAAGTCCTAGCATCCGTAATTAGTGACGTTTAGCATACACTTTATCGCCTGGCTGTGAGTTGCTTAATCGCCATCGGCTATAAAAGGCTATAAGAAATTGTGTAGCCGGCTATAGAAGCTATTGGAAATCTTACAGCCGGCCGTAGGTCTATGGTATTTTGGAACACAGATTCTACTGCCAATTTTTACCAGGGGCACCGGAAGCTCAAAAATCGAGGAAATACAAGTCCTGAAAACCCCAAACCAATATTTTTAGGTTGTGTAGAAAAACGTGGTCATAGCTTTTGAAAAAAGTGGAGGACATTTTACATCCTGGAAAATGAAGTTTCTTATTCGCTTAGATTGGTCACATTTTTATTCCCAACACGACTGAAAATTCAGGAAATTTTTCGTTCCAAAACCTTGAAAGCTTTTCAGCGGGAAATTTCCAGACTTTTCAATGAAAGCTCTGGAAATTCCCTGCCCTCCGCCCTTTTCAAAGCTGGAAACAAATCGGAAACTTTCTCGGATGAAGCTCGAGTAATCTGCTGAACGGCACTCAAGTGTACGCAAGTGCACGTGCCAATAGATTCGAGTGATATTAGGATGCAGTCTTGGTCGCACGCCATGCTCTATGTCCCATGCTGTGTCTGCGTTGGACCACCGGCTTCCGCCTCGTGCCGATCTGTCTGCCACGCCCGGCACACAGTGGAACAAGCCGGTTCAGCGAGTCGGACACTGAATTTTGTACTAGAAAGTGTACATTTTGATGTTAATTTCGTCACATTTCATAATGTTAGAGGGGTGTCTTCCCATGGAAATTTTTCAAGTTGGGAATTTGGAAGTTGCCAAGTTTCCTCAGACAGTACATACATTTTTAGGCAATAAGGATATTTTTCTCTGAAATTTTGAAAGGGGTTAGATTAAATTGTGGAAAAATAACAACAGTGTGTAACAAATCCGTAAATCTATCAAAATGATTTACACGAAGTCTCCAGAAGGTTCAGTTTGTAGCAGTGGAAATTTGGCCACTGTTAATGCGCTTTCATGTAATCTGTATCTCACGACGAAAGGACGCAGAGTGGGAACAAGCCAAGCCTGACGTCAAACTGAAAATTTGCAGAAAATTCCGTTCGAAATCATCGCGAAGCGTCCATATTTCATGAGAAGTAAGGGGAGGTGAAGGAGGAGGGGTTGAGCAAAAACTGACGTGATCCTAAGGGGCGTACAACGGATTTCATCTTTGTGACGGGGGTGGGGGGGGGGGTCAAAAAATCGGAAAACCCTTCCTAACTTCATAATGGGCTACTGCCGTGCTAAGGAAAAACGCCGTATGAACCTTCAGGCGTTGCCAAATTTCCTTTGATAAAGCACGAACTCCCTGGTAAACTTCTGATATTTTCCTTCCATTTTCTCAGATAATTTTGTTCGCAATTTCACCTAAACTTCCTGCAAATTTCAAGGAAAAATGGACTGCATTTTGCAATTAGGATGTATAAATTCTGGCTCATCTGAAAAAAACACTTATGTGCATAGGGGAACTAATGGCACTTACGCTGTTTTTAAACCGGGCCGGAATTTATAGCTCCTAATTGCAAAATGTAGTCCAAATATTCATAACTTGCCTCAAAAATAAACATTTTATCGAGGCAATTCGGCAACTCTCGAATGTTCATGCGGCGTTTTTCCTTAGCACGGCAGGGCAGACAAAACGTGCAACAGTTTCCCAAATCTGCCAGAACGATGAACATCCAGTTAGGGAATGATTAATTGAAAGGGGTTCGCGTGTCCCTCGCATCGCGGCCGCGGGTGCAACTTTGTAGCATAACCGGCGGAATCGGGAAGCTGCGACCGGGTGGGGGGGGGGGGGGTGTCACAGAAATTGCAGCGGTTTTTGCAACGATCCGCCTTCGCGGAGCAAAGAGCAAAGGAAATCAAAAAATAGACCTCGTCGAGGCACCTCACCTCGCTTGGCGCAGAATCCCGGCAAATCCGGCGGACACCTCCTGCACAGAGCAAGTCGCACTTCATAGCGTGCATCCGCGGATCGTGACATTTTAGCACCAGCGGCGTGGCGTGAATGATCGATTATCGATATTTCCTCATTTAAAGCTATGGTAAAGAATCGATTATTAAGGTGTTCGCTGCGAACACCCTGTTTATCGACCCTTTTTCATAGGTTTAAATGGCAGATCAATCGATCTATCGCAAACGGCGGTACCGCAGTGGCGTGGCGTGAATGATCGATTATCGATACTTCCTCATTTCAAACTATGGTAAAGAATCGACTATCAAGGTGTTCGCTGCGAACACCCTGTTTATCGACCCTTTTTCATAGGTTTAAATGGCAGATCAATCGATGTATCGCAAACGGCGGTACCGCAGTGGCGTGGCGTGAATGATCGATTATCGATACTTCCTCATTTGTAGCTATGGTAAAGAATCGATTATCAAGGTGTTCGCTGCGAACGCCCGGTTTATCGACCCTCTTTCATAGGTTTAAATGGCAGATCAATCGATGTATCGCAAACGGCGGTACCGCAGTGGTGTGGCGTGAATGATCGATTATCGATATTTCCTCATCTGTAGCTATGGTAAAGAATCGATTATTAAGGTTTTCGCTGCGAACGCCCTGTTTATCGACCCTTCTTCACAGGCTTAAATGGCAGATCAATCGATATATCGCAAACGGCGGCTCCGCGAACCCAGAAGCAAGTTCACGGGGAGTTTTGGTCTGTGCATCGGGAAAACGCCGCGCCGCATGAGCGTTCCAATGTCGCCCGATTTCCACCGATAAATATTTATTTTTCACGGAATTTGTTGATTGAATTGACATTTTATAGGAAAAACTAAGATATACGACAACATTGCGAATCAAATCCGCAAGTTTTCCAATTTTTAATTCCATCTTCCAGCCGCCGAACGCAACTTTCAGGGTTGCCACAGTCGGGGAAACCTGGGAAATGTCAGGAAAAATGACGAAAATTTCGGGGGAAATTTGTTAAATCTCCTTCATTTGCTTTCTAGAATTGGGTTTGAGGTTTCGAACAACAAATTTTGCCTGAAAACTATTTTCAATTATGCCTTCTTAACCATCCGTCACATCTTCAATTCTCAGGGAATTTCGCTAAAATGTGTCAGGGAAATCGGAGAAATGTCAGGGAATTTTATACTCTCTAAATTTTGTGGCAACCCTGGACTTTTCAGCGCGCCGAGATTAGCTTAAAGCACCTGAGAGAACTTATGGACGTATTTGCCCTGGTATTTTCAAAAATACTACACAAAATTGTAGACCGATAGCAATTTTACAATAAATTTACAAGTTCGCTAGAAAACAATGGTGAAATCAAGCTTGAAACGTAGGAAAGTACACTTTTGATTGAGATCTGAATTGCTAAAAATGAGAAAACTCAAATTTTCCCTACGTCATTTATTTGTTCGTTAAATTAAATAACGTAAGGATTGGTTGAGTTTTTCAATTTTTAGCGATTCCGATCTCTAATTGTGAGAAAATGTTTGATTTGTGTGGAGACATTCGGCAACATCCCGAGATGTTTTTACGGCATTTTCCCATAACGCAACTTTACTGTTAAGCTGAGAAACAGAATCGCGTGTCGGAAAAAAGGGTTTTCAATTTTTTTTTAAAAAAGTTCAGAATTTTTATGAGCCGATCGCAACTTCATCCTCCTCAGTCCACTTTTTTATTTAAGATTCACATTTTTCATCACACGTAGGTATTCTTGCTTTCAAAATTCTCCCAAGTTGTAATCAACGGCTTTTCCTCGTCGGGTTTTCCGCTCATACCAGGGGTGCGGGAAATTCTTCAGGGTAAAGTTTTTTCGCAATCTTTGCCTTAAAATGTATCTATGTTTCGAAAATATCCTCACCTCGCATAAAAGTTACATGTGCGCATTGTACCAAAAAAAATTTAAAAAATTATTGTACTTTCACGGGTTTTTTTTGTCCTCTCATTTTCACTGAAACAGAAGAAAAGAGAGAAAAAAAAAGTAGTAGCAGGAGTATGTAGTGTATCAGATTGAAACGTCTTTTCCTCCAAAAATTTTCTCGTGTGCTTAAACGGATTTCTTCATGTGACTTACTGAAAAACATACATATATTTTCTTGAGATATTATTTTGACTGAAAGCATCGTTTCTTGTCAACAATTTTTTTTCCCATCCGTTTTTGAATTTAAAGAAGCGTCGTTTCGCTATCGTTAAGTTAAAGTTAAAAAACCATTAAAAAAGCAACGTTTCTTCAACTAAAAATAAAACTAAATTTGTATGACAAGGAACGACGCTTCAAGTAAAAATAATATCTTAAGAACCTTTTTTTCAATGCATGTCAGCCACGGGTAGAACAGCCGCTCGAGCATTTTGTGCATCTCTAGACTTACCATCCTCCTCCTCACCACGGCAGTGCTTGAGTGCTATCGTCCAAGGAAGAACGCCGCACAATGGAGTACCTATTATACCCGAAAAGCTGGCGGAAAGTCCAGAAAAAAAAAATGTGGTAAAGTTTGGTAAAACAGGTAAATAATGATTCTCTGATATCTACTGCATGACATTGTGACAACAGAATCCGCTTATCACTACTGGATGGTCGAGGAAAAAAGGGTAAACCCAGCGGTTTCGCGCGCATCTTAGCTCTAGTTCAGTATTGTTTACGTTCAGCTTTTCAATCAAAGTGTGTATGCAGTGACAGGTACAAGCTACATCTGCAGGCTTATTGGCAGCCATTATTTATGGTAAGTAGTCCCTTTTTACATATATATTACTATAATTAGAAATTTGATTGTCTGGCATGTATATGCTGTTGTCAAATCGTTCAGTAAAATGGGCATTTTCCATGAAGATGCTTAAATAAGATAGTTTCTGAATATGTGCCGGGCTGTGTCGGGCTGAAAATGAAGGATTTTCGTAAACTAGAACCCAACCGCAAGATTCTCCCGCAAAAATTTTTTACCCATATTCACCCTTTGAATTTCTGCGAATTTTTGAAATTGAGCTTTGTTTTCAAGCAAAAATCACGTACTTCCGAATTTTGGATCCTACATATTTTTCAGGTCAATAATGTGAGCCTCAGCATTAAATGGAAGTCTCATGACACTCCTGGAGTTCTTTGTATGTGATTCACACAGATTTGATATGCGACGTTGCCAAATTTACGTCAATTTTTATAGAGTGTGCCACTATATTACGCTGGAAAATTCCTAAACGAAGTAGTTTCTGAATATGTGCCGGGCTGTGTCGGGCTAAAAATGAAGGATTTTCGTAAACTAAAACCCAACCGCAAGATTCTCCCGCAAAAATTTTTTACCCAAATTCACCCTTTGAATTTCTGCGAATTTTTGAAATTGAGCTTTGTTTTCAAGCAAAAATCACGTACTTCCGAATTTTGGATCCTATATATTTTTCAGGTCAATAATGTGAGCCTCAGCATTAAATGGAAGTCTTATGACACTTCTGGAGTTCTTTGTATGTGATTCACACAGATTTGATTTGCGACGTTGCCAATTCTACGTAAATTTTTAGAGTGTGCCACTGTACTACATTGAAAAATTTGTCCGTAAGTAATTTAGGCTCTTTTCGGACTAAATATGGATCCTTACTGACACTATGAACCCTTCAGAAACCCTGCCCCACTCCAGAAGTGTCATAAGACTTCCATTTAATGCTGAGGCTCACATTATTGACCTGAAAAATATACAGGATCCAAAATTCGGCAGTACGTGATTTTTGCTTGAAAACAAAGCTCAATTTCAAAAATTCGCAGAAATTCAAAGGGTGAATTTGGGTAAAAAATTTTTGCGGGAGACTCTTGCGGTTGGGTTCTAGTTTACGAAAATCCTTCATTTTTAGCCCGACCCAGCCCGGCACATATTCAGAAACTATCTTATTTAAGCATTTTCATGGAAAATGCCCATTTTACTGAACGATTTGACAACAGCGTATACATGCCAGACAATCAAATTTCTATTTATAGTAATATATATGTAAAAAGGGACTACTTACCATAAATAATGGCTGCCAATAAGCCTGCAGATGTAGCTTGTACCTGTCACTGCACACACACTTTGATTGAAAAGCTGAACGTAATCAATACTGAACTAGAGCTAAGATGCGCGCAAAACCGTTGGGTTTACCCTTTTTTCCTCGACCATCCAGTAGTGAAATGCGGATTCTGTTGTCACAATGTCATGCAGTAGATATCAAAGAATCATTATTTACCTGTTTTACCAAACTTTTACCACATTTTTTTTTGGACTTTCCGCCAGCTTTTCGGGTATAATACTCCACTGTGCGCCGTATGAACCTTCAGGCGTTGCCGAATCTCTTTTGATAATACGCGAATTTCCTAGTAAATTTATGAATATTTTCCTCCCATTTTTTCAGATAATTTTTTTCGCAATTTTACCTAAAGCTCTTGAAAAATTTATCGGAAAAATATTCATAACGCTCCTCAAAATCAAACATTTTATCGAAGGAAATTCGGCAACTCGCGAATGTTCCTACGGCGTTTTTTCTTAGCACGACAGAGTGGTGATGTTGATGTACCTTCTGAAGTACATTCTTCAATTGACCGTACGTTGTTTTTACGAAACCTCTCCAGCAGTCGGGTGGAACTTCGCAAGACGTCTTGCTAGTCGAAGGACCGACTGTGCAGGCAAGGCGCGCATAACATGCAATTATCGATCATCCATAATGCCTGTTTATCGCAGATTAATTGATCGCACCCAGGCGGAGGGTCCAGCCGCAGGAGATGTTTCATAAAACGACTTACGGTCCGGCGGAAAACTTTGAAAGTTGTTTTTTTTTCCAAGCTCCCTCCGTTCATCGATCCCTTTTCGTTTAATGATGTCCTATTTGCGAGGATTTCTTCACGCCTCCACACGTGTCGCGAATCGCTCGCGGCTCTTGAAAGCTATCGCGTCGAAACAGTGCAAAACTAATTAGTTCGATTTTCCACTCTGGTCGCGTCCGAACGCTTAGAAATAAAATCCCGCACGGTTAGGCTTAGTTGCTTTAATTTCCTGGAACCAAAGTGCGGCCTCTAATCTCCGCGAATAAACACGATAAACTTTCATCACGCGGTAACCGGTTACCGGCAGTTTCTGTTCGTGGTGCTTCCAGCCGTCCGGGAAACTGGGGAGAGGGTGGTCATGGACGAAGTTGAGCAATGGGGGGGGGGGGGGGGCATGTACATCAGGAGTCTTGAAAAAAGACGTATGTCACCGAGAAAAAAACGTTGTGCTTGGAACCCGAAGTTGAGGTCGTATGGATCTCTGAAGTTTTCTGATCACGCATCCGAAAACTTGAGGTTGAGTTGCCGAAGTTCGGATCAGACATCAAGGCACTTCGGTATGTACCTACCGGAGTACCTACTTCAGATGTGTGACCTGAACTTCGGCAGCCAGACCTCAAGTTTTTAGATACGTGATCCGAAAACTTCGGAGATCCATATGACCTCAACTTCGGGTCCCACGCACGAAGTTTTTCTCTCCGTGTGCAACAGTTCAGAGGCCGAATTTCGTCGGTTGAATCGGCATATTAAGGGTCGGTGCCACCACCTCTGGTCAAATTTGGACCGCGTTAAACTGAAAGTAAGCAACCCACATCAGCTTTGCAAATTTAAACGGAAAATTTAATTTTTCACGTAAAAACGGTTGTGCGGATTTTTGTGCAGATTTCAGTGAATTTCAGCGCTTCACGAAGCAAATTCCTTAAAATTTTCAACCGAATCCGCACAAATGTTCTCTCGTAAAAAATGGAATTACCTGGTTGGATTTGGCAATAGCTGGTGTGGCTTGCTTCCTTTCTGTTAAACGCGGTCCATTTCTGCTTCCGGCAAAGCAAAATTTTGAACGCTATTTTTTGGGGACTTTATTTAGAGATACACAGGCTATATTTTAGAACTATCATATGTGGTATTAGTTGAACTAAATTTTGCAATATACTATTATTTTTTCGCCTTTTTGCTAAAGTATATCGTCGTGATCAGACAAAAGAACGTAACTACTTTTAACGCCGCAAAATTTCCTTTTGCGAATTGAATTGAACTTTTACACGGCATTTGGACTACCTTTTGCAATGAAGGAACTACTATTTCTAGCTCAGATCTCAGATCAGATTTTTCATGCAAATAGGTACCTACCTATTACCTACTTTAAATGATAAATATTAGTCCCAAAATGTAGTCCGGTTTTTGGGCATGCCTACCGGAAATTTTTACTGGTCTTTTCTCTGATTTTTTTCAAAAATCAGTGAAATTGTAGAGTAAGTTTCTTAAGTGTCAGGTTTTGGGATTACCAGTAATGGAAATGGTAGAGTTTCTAAACCTCACCAGTACTGTGTGAAAATTTACTGAAATATTTATCAGTCAAACCTTTTTTTCTGTTTCAGGGAAAAATTAGAAAGACTGTTGAAGACAGTGCGATGTGGCGTCATCAGCTTTTCATCGAACGATGAAATCGATGCGTATGTTCTCAGGTAAATTGTCATAATTTATTAATGAGTCATACAAAATTGATTATCCATTCAAGTTTTTTTAAAGTAAAGTTTTTGAATTGCTAATGATGCATGGTGTAGCATTAGTTTGTCTCTTTTTAAATCGCCTTTATTTTTACTAGTCTACAATTTTAACTGTCCCTATAATTTGATTTATCTCTGCATTTTGTAGATACGTATTAATATTCAAAAGGTAATAAAACTTTCCATGTGTCTTCAAGATTCTCTTAAAGAAGGAAAGAGGGAAAGAACAGTTTTTTTTTACTCTGCGAAAGTCTCTTAAAAAATTATTTTCATTTTTAAATTTTTATTTTATATTATTTTTTGTTGTTTATTCTTGTATACCTAAATGGCAGCCTTTTGTGAAATTTTTATTAGCTTTGTTGCATTTTTTTTTAAATTACTAAATAAATATTTGTAAAAAAGATGAGTGAGAAAAATCAAGCTCAAAGAAGTAATAAATCTCCAATAGAATTTTGACCTCCTGACTTTATTTTACTTAAGACCTAAGAAGCCAAAACGAATCTTAAGCTCCAATTACACTTAGCAGTGATTCTTTCTATCATTTATAATGTTTAATTATTTTCTTTTTACATTCATTTTAGCGAGAGCAGTCTGTTCGTTGCTAAAAGACGGTTCATCCTGAAAACATGTGGAACAACCACACCGTTGATGTGCTTGAAATCATTGTTAATGCTGGTCGAGCAGTATGCTGGATTCACATCAGTTGAGGTGAGTTTCGTAGAATGATTCTCTTTTTTGCTTTATCAGCTCAAGACATCAATGCCATAACAGCATTTTTCCAAAAACTAGTACTGACCCCAACGACACGGACAATTTTGCGGAGATTTTGCAGAGTAATGAAAACGCTGCCATACTGAGGCACAGCTACTGATTTAAATTGGCACTAATTGATAGAAGTGATAAGGAAAACTTTCTCGCAAGGTAGTTTTGGGTGAAAATGAGCCTTTTTCCATGTCTTTGACCGGTGACTGACTTATTCTTAGAAGATAGATTTTGCAGTTATTATTGCTGAGTTTGCTAATTTTAATTGATAATTGTAGCTCTTGAATGGGATCAGCACCTATGGCTGTGAATATTATGTAAAGTGAAGATTGCAAAGGTTTCTTGATGATGTTACATCAAGGGTATCAGATCAAATGAAAGGTCAGCACATTTTACTCTGATTAACTGTCCTCCTAGGCAAAACACGGTCTCTAGTCGGTGCTTTCTTCGTCAAAGGCTCACATTTTTTTACATTTCTGAGGTGGATTATGGGCAAGTTCGGAATATTTCTTCCTATCATATGAGGAAATCGCAAATAAGGGTTTATAAAAATGAAGAAATGTTGAAAAGCCAGACCACATTGAAAATGGAAATTTTTCAAAATATTCTAGGTGTTCATATAAAGTGAAGATCATTTTATATGCACCCCCTAATTTCAACCTTCAATAAATTCCTTCATAATTATATGGTTTATTGTAGAACTCAAATTTGGTACATGTAGAGTTTCTCCACCTCTAATCAACTTTGCTTCAATCGGTTCTGAGGCAGCAACCAAAATTAAGGAAAATGATTCCTCTTTTTAATACTTTGTAAGTCTTCTTATCTGACAAATCTCCCATCATATTACTTCGTCATTCAAATTTGCTTATCATTTTTCGTTGATAGTATTTTTAAGCATTAATTTCGTAAATGAGTTGACCTATAAACAAGCACTGCCATTTCAATAATATTCTTACATGAAGAAGTACTGCCTGGTATTGGGCAAATGAATTGTACTGATCCGCATGCCTACCGGCGTTGATCTTTGGCCCGATCAGATCCTTGACCTGTTATGCTTAGGCGTCTATTAATTCCTACTATCTCATCATGGTGAATTTTTTACCTCAATGTATAATTTTTTCACTAAGTTTGTTTCATCAAACTGACCTCTGTATTCAGAAGTAAAGTGAAAGTTTTGAATATTATCACAATTCCTGTGAAAATAATAAGTACCCAGTCTGCACCTACAGTATTCTTAATCGTGTGGTTTGGTTTCAAAACCCATTGAAAATGAGAGAATTAAGATTCAGTATTATCTTATTTTCATGTTTTAATAAGAGTCTTATTTACAAGTTCTCTCCAATGCATCAAGTGATTTTTCCTACTTATCTTGATTTTCTGTTTTCATTTTTTACAGGATTTATTTTATTCGCGCAAGAATTTCAAGCGCCCAGAGTTGCAAAAGAGTGTTCACCGCAGTTTTGATCAAGAAGTCAAGTATTTGAATGCCCTCTTCAAAAGTGAGTGAAAAGCTCTTGTATTTCGTGGAACTTGTGCTATGTTGAGACGATCTATGTAATCAGATCAGCTAACTTCTCTGCAGACTTCACCAAAAAATTGGACACACAGGATATATGCACTAGTCGCTCATGATTTTAAGGATGCATTGCATACACATCAATGGCACACCAAGGTTTTCAAAAAATGGCAGAAAATTTTGTGAAAATTTTCTTTATTTTCGTCCTCTCTGTTCAAGTAGGGCCCATTTTAGAGTCTTGAGACAAATTTTAGCAAAGAATCAAGTTGAGGATTCCAATCAGACCCTTACGTTTTGAAAATTTTCATTTAGGAAATTTTAAAGGAAATTAGGAAAGTTAGTTTGCTAGTTAGTTACTGTTCATCGACATTTAGCTGCTGAGGCTATTTTCGTCTTCACAGAATTTCTGAAAGTTCAATTGAAATTACGGAATTTGGCAAGTGCAACAATCCAAATCTGTATACTAATCGGTTTTTTTTGTTTTTTTTTTTGCAGATGGGGTCGCATACACTATGGGGACAAATGACTTCGGCTGTCAGTGGTATCTGTACACTTTAAAACCACTTTCAAGCAGCAACAGCAACATAAATGGGAACCCTGTCGGTTTAAGCCCAAAGAAGAAACTCAACAAAGATGTGGCCGGCGACCAAACTTTGGAGATCCTCATGACGGATCTTGATCCAGAAATCATGTCTATTTTTACAAAGTCAGCATCATCCTCAGCACTTGAGGCAACTGAAGTAAGATCTCGTTCATACTTGCCTCCAATTTTTTTATGAAATTCTTAGGCCCTCGATGCAAGATAACTTTGCACAAACCATGTGAAGATCAGTACCATGTCAGGGTTTTTTTTTCCACTAAATAAACAGTTTTTGGGATCAATGATATGTACATTAGTCTGCTTGAATTTGTATCCTGCCAAAAGAGCACAAAATCGCTACTTAACCATTCTTTTTTGCATTTCTACGTCATTTCCACAGTCCTGTTCTTTTCTATAACCCAATGAGCTACATCTAATACTTCTTAACTTTAAACTTGTCTTTTTTTTCAATCAAGTCTCAAGTCACTGATAAAACCTTGTACATATTTTCTATGTTTTTGGAAAGGAGATCTCTTGATCCAGGTTTTAGAAAAAAGTTGGAACCTAAATTTTATGAATGGGCCTATTGCAAACTTTTGCTGTAGCAAAACTAAGAGTTGTTTCTGAAAGATAATGCCTCAAAAATCACGATAAACGCATTGGCAAAGTCTGAAATGCACGCATAACTTCACAATCTGTGTAAGAAATCTGCGGTTTTTTGAGCTTCCCGCTTCAAAAATGATACTACGGCACAGGTGAACATTTTGTTAGAGGAGTCTTTCCATCGTCGGCAATATTCATCATGGCCGGCGCCAATTTGCCAAAACACGTGTGATGGGACAAGATAACACCTGAACAGGATTAGACCAGATAACGATCAGTGTGTTTACGTTCATATTTTCCTGGCCCGCCTTGATTGACCTTGAACTCTCCTCGAATTACGCGCAGAACTGCGGGAGAGTCAGCCATGATGAATATTGCGGACGATGGAGCGACTCTTCTGACAATATGTTCACCTGTGCCGTAGTATTGTTTTGAAGCGGGGAACTCAAAAAAACGCAAATTTCTTACGCAGATTGTGAAGTTAAGATTGCATTACAGACTTTGCCAAAGCGCCTATCGTGATTTTTGAGGCATTTTCAATTTGAAACAACTTGTATTTTTGCTCCAGCAAAAGTTTGCAACAGGCGCATTGGTAATTGAAGCAGGAGTCTCAAAGAAAGTCGAACTATCTCAGTTTCTGCGGAGCATTCAAAGGAAGCATCAGGGGTGCAAAATGTTCTTTGCAAAACCAATTAGTCACAATTTCAGCCTCAAAATTCCCTCTTAGCTGAGAAACGTCAAAATTAGGTATGCGCCAAGTGAAAAAATTTAAAAACTCACTGCGCTTTTTTTCCTTCCTCATTTATTGCTTCAAAAAGAAACAAAGCTTCTCATTGAAAAATTTCTTCATGAGCTCACAGATCTACACACATTTTCTGCTTTTGCCGTTTTGCCGTAAACAGGAAAAAATTTGATGTATTTACTTAAAAAGAGTCATGAAACCCTGAACTTTTTCTGCATGGCTGCTTTTCAGTTATATCAAGTTTTCTTTTTAAACTCACGGTCAAGTAATGTAGAAACTTGGAATTATATGATTTCTGGCGTAGGTATAGAGGATGTTCTGCACTGATAATTTACCTCTTCCTTTTATTTTTTCAGAAATCTGGAATTGATAAAATTATTCCAAATATGGAGATCGATGCGTATCTGTTCGAACCCTGTGGATATTCAATGAATGGAATTTCCAAAGATGTAAGTTGATACATTTTCAAAGCTGGCTTAAACTTTATTTCATATCAGTAATGCCCTCAGTCTAGGGAAATTTTACATTTTATTTTCCTTGCTTGGAAAATGATTCCACCTACGAAAAAATAGTTTGTGTGTGTAATTTAGTACATTTTGTTATAAAATCGAATCGTGAACTGAGAAAAGCTCAGCCTTCAATTGGACATGCACTAAAAAAGTATAGAAGCGAAAATGCACATACTCAGAATCTGGTTTGAATAATAAAAAATAGGTAGTAGGAACACTGTTCCGTCACATTGTCATAGAACACATTTTCCCTCTTTGAAATATTCATTAGGACTGTTCTCAGCCAAAGCAAAAGCAAAAGCAAAAGTCCTCATTTCAACAAATAAAAAGACAAGCCCTTCAAATAGTTATTGTTTTTTTATGGTTATCCTGAGTCAAAACATTAATGGTGACCAGAATTTTCTGCGGAAAGTCTTACCCAAGATGCCAAGTTGTAAGAGTGCTATCTGAAGGTCAACTGTAAAACTAATTATGCATTAGGTTTAATTAATGGAACACAGAAATAGCACTAGCATCTAATGATAATAGTTTTCAGCCATCACAATGGACCACTAGACAAGGTCCGAATTTAAGCTTTCTGATACATGTTTCATCAGTAGAATTTCACGAAGAACACAATTCTTGCATCGAAAATTACTGAAATTAACTCCTAACTAAGATATTAATGTTTTTATTTTACATTGGTTACGGGAATTTTGAATTGCCGGGTCACAAGAAACGCAATTCTCTACGTGAGTCAAATCGCGCCTCCCAACAGTTTTGGCAGGCTTCTCAATTGGGCATTGTTCTTTTCCCACCCTGTATTGCTCACAGTGGAAACAATTTTTTAGAGCTGAGCCAAAGCGTCAAGGTTGAGGTTGCCAGATTTTCATATCGCAGAGATTGTCATAGTTAAGTTTAGTGTGAGATTTGACGTACATAGATTATTGTGTTTTCATAAGCAGGAGGTTTGAATTCACACAACAAGAAACATTAAATATCTTAGTTAGAGTTAATTTAAGACAGCATGTTGGAGACTTTTGCCAGCATGCAATAAAAATTCAGCATGAAGCTGAAAATCTCAATACAGAGGGAAAAGCTCATCTGAATTTTTAGAGCACGTTTGCGAAAAACTCCAACAGACTGTGTCCAACATACGACCTGTGCGTTTATAGCTTGAGGGATCAACCACATTTTGCAATTGGGAATTAACAATATCTGGCTCATCTGTAAAAATACATATGCACACATGTAAACTATTGGTACATATGTTGTTCCTAAACTGAGCCTGAAATTGCAGTTCCTAATTGAAAAATGCAGTTCAAATATCCCTTACTCCTCTTTAGGTCTCTTTTAGAGAGCTACCATGAGCAAAGATTTTTGCACTTTATTTCTCATCAAATCTGTCTATTTTATGTTTAGGGTTATTACATGACTATCCACATCACTCCAGAGCCAGATTTTTCTTATGTCAGTTTCGAGACCAACGTGCAGCAAGCTTCGTACAATGAGATTATAGCTCTTGTTCTTGAGACTTTTCAACCAGCTCAGTTCGTTTGTACTGTATTTGCAAGCAAAGTAAGTACGAATGTAACCTGTAATAAAGTCCTTTTTCTCCCTCTTGTGTTATTTTTTTAGCATAAAAGCAAGATTTGGTCACAAACTTAAAAGGACACCAAGCAAGAAGTCAACAAATTTCTTGAGACGGAATTATGGTCAAGTCAATAAGATGCTATACAGTTCATTGTAAATCAGAATGCTTCTTTTAATTAGGGAACATTGATCTTCTGTCTTTCTCCGTACGAAAGAGGAAGTGATACCTAAATAAATTCTTCCTTTCCACGCTAGTTTTTGTCAACTATGTACTTTCCATTTATTTGTCTAAAACCAAAGTGCTGGCTATTTAGTTTTTTATAATTTTTAACTCACCAAGAAGAGAATAGCATAAATCCTCGTAAATTTTGGTAGTGAGCTCTGACTTAAAGTTCAGTCTCCTCAACAATTTCTGTGTCAGTTGTTCTCATTATTGGTTTATTCGCCCAGTTTCAGAGAAAAAGGATAGTTCACATTTAGATTTATTTTTACATTCAATCAAAGGAAGTGCGCCGTAAAATGTTTTAAAGAAAACAAATAGATGCTCTAGGATCACTGTTCTTTATGAAGATCATTGTCGTGGAAAACCTTGAATACAAGGTTTGTCCCGAATTTTGCAATGGTTGCATTGTCCTCTCTAAAGGATGTATAATAATGTTATTTCCCTCTTTTTTTCAGAAATCAGCCGCCCTTGGAAGCATTCGCGAAATGAAGTACATGAAAGAGGTTGGGAAGTGGTCGCAACAGGAGATTGAATTTTGTAGCCTGAAAAACTATGATCTGACCTACACTTTCTACTCGAAATTCCCAAGCTGAGGTTTAATAGGGGCTCGTCTTTTGCACAGGAAAGTACAGAGCCTTCACAACCTCAAACTGTGCGACTATTTTCTTAGTATTCGCTCTAATTCGCGCTTCTTAAGACACGTCAATCTTAAAACTCTTTTCACTCTATGCTTTTTCCTCTTCATTCTAAGTTCCCAATCTTCGGGGAGCTTCGATCTTGTTTTTGCTTGGTGGCAGTACAAAATCTCTTAAGTTTCCTGCGATCTGCGTATCTAGTGCTATGTGTTTTATTTTCCTTAGACGGAAATAGAATGTAATTTAAATTCAGTTCATTTGAACCAACTCTTTTTTCTCACTAGGAGTCCACTTTGTGTTTTCCTTTGCTCATTCGTCACGGTAGCACACGAAAATTGCATCTGAGGTCTGCAGCTGGGTGTCTAGTTTCTTGGTATTGTAAATCTCTCTTCCAGAATGTCCGTTGCTAATTTTTTTTCACTTCAGTGCCTGGAGAACATTCAATAGATTCTTCCACAGAAACAAGAGCCAAAATCAACAACAGTTTTTCAGGCAGTACCATTATTTTTTTCATGATGCTCCAACACCTTGCTCTAACTTTTCACGATTTATCATATTATATTAATCCCAATGTTGCATTACTATTGTATGGCACCTAGATAAGCCGTGCTTGCAGGCAGTGCTGGTCAAGTATTGATAATGTATAACCGTGTAGCGATAAATTGTTCAGAAGTTGTCTCCGGGCTTGTATAATACTTTTTTTCTATTGCAACTGAGAAAGTTATAGAAACGTTAAAAAATACTTAAGCATAGAAAGGTATTCATTTCCTCTGTTGTCAAATTTCATTGTAAGTGTTTTCATTGCCTCAATAGTTTAAAAAGTATTAATATTATTGTTGTGAACAAAGTTCATTCTCAGTGATGAGTATCGTAAGGAGGCCATTCTACAGAGGAACTGTGAATAATATTGGTGTATTTCAATTCAGAATCACTAGACACCGAAATGCAAATCCTCTGCAATTTTCTTAGAATCCTGTGTACTATTTTGCAACTCTACTGTCTCTCATTAGATTTTGTTTTTATTGTTAGGACTGTCAACCCCTCCCCCCTCCCCCTTCCATTGTTTCTGTAGTGTAAAAGATTTATTTCTCTGCAGTTTGAGTCCAATTACCTTCCCTGGAAAAACAGGAGGCTGTTAGTAAGAATCCACAATTATATCAGGATAACAATTTTTATCTTTGTTTAAAAAAGCCTAAAAATTGTCATGGTTTATAAAGAGCCTAAAAATTGTCATGGTGTAAAAAAAGCCCCCCCCCCCCCAAAAAAAAAAAAACCAGGCTGTCTGTATCCTAACAGAAATCACCAGTCAAATTGTCATCAAAGACAAACATGAATTATTGTATTTTTCAAAAAATATTTGTATAATTTCTTGAAACATAAATTATCATTGTTATATGCATTGTGGATCCGTCATTGCTGCTAAAAATAGCGGGGAAAAATAATGTAATTAGGGCCTTATGATCTAGTTTGCAGTTGTTAGTATGGTAAGAATGAGAGTTTGAAACGAATTTATTTTACACGAAGTTTGAAGATTTTACAAGCACGAGTTACTTTAGAAACATTAAATTGGTCCTTAGCAGTTCGACCACCTTTCTTCTCAATCCAGTCATTGCTTTTAATGAATGACATTGTAAATGTTCTGTACTTTGTTGAGTACAAGTGCAAGTATCAGCCTGGGTATCAAAAGATTTTTTTATCCCTCTTGCTATTCCTCAAATTTTCACCGATAATATGTACATAGGTTTTTGTTCTTCCACATGCTACAATCATATTCATATTGCATTTATTCTAGTTTTTTCTTCTACATTTAAGTCCTTGATGAGATTTAAATGAAATTTCTATGTTTGTGAAGGATTGTTCGTTTGTCTACAGTGAATGTGGCTCTTGACAGAGTTGACCTAGAATAACAGGTATAATCTTACCTGAAAGTTCCTCATTTAAAGCTTGTGCTCTTAAAATCCTAAAATCTATTCCAAACCTTATTAAATCATATGAACTGGCAGTGTCCAGGGTGTCTAGCAGGGTTTCCGACGTCCTGGAAAACCCAGGAAGTCAGGGAATATTTCTATCAGCATTTCGAGAAGTCAGCATAAGTAACAGGAAAAAATCCAAGGAGAAGTTTTGTTCAAAGGTTAGGGAAAGTCTAGGAATTGAAAAATTTCAAAGTCAGGGAATCAAGAAATGAGGAAATTGTGGAAACTCGGGTTTAACGAGAAAACTAAGAAAGTCAGGGAGAATTTATGTTTAAAATTCAAGGGTCAGGGACCCTATTTGTTCCTAAATTACGTAACCCTTTTTTTGGCATTTCACCCCCCCCCCCCCTTGTAACGCTTTTGTGATGGAGGACCCTATCTTTTAACACTTAAAAACCAAATAATGTAATGTTCTCCTTGGCCTCCCCTCCTCCCCAGATTGTTACGTAATTTAGGGATGGCCCCTTAAAAGCAAAAGCTTTACTAGACACCCTGTGTCTGCTTGAAGAGAAGAATTCTCAACATATATTTCAAGTTTGAAACTGATGTTAAGATCAAATGATTGGAATTAAAATTGGTCAAGTTATGCAAAAGTAACTTTTAAAATTGTATCAGACTATCAACCAAGGTTTACATTTTTAATAGCGCAGGCGTACTTAAATATTTTACTACATACTAGTACATGGCTCTTATGCTTTTTTTTATTTTTACCTATTTTTATCAATTCATATGATTTTGTCTTATTTTTTCTTTTCCTTTATGAAACTGTACCATTGTTGTTTTTATTTAATTTTTTATTTGCTCAGTTTGCTTTTTTCAAAATTCTTTCCGTCACTCCTAGTCAAAGGGAGATGAAACCCTCCTCCTATCGTAATGCCCTAAACTTTAAGTTGGAACAAGGTGCTATCTTGCATACAAAATTTGGTGTGTGTTGCTTCCCAGGCAAATCTCTGTTAGTAGTATACGGGAAATTATGTGTATGATTTGTCTGTGATACAATTTTTTACCCTTTTCTCATATTCCTGAAATCACAATTTCACTTATTTTTTTACAGATATTTTTTCTTCTTCCTTAGTTTCTTTTTGTGAAGAAAATAGAGTCAATGTAATGCGAGAAGAAAAAAAAAATTTTTGTTTGCAAATTACGTTTAATTAGATTGGTGCTTCTGTTTTACAGGGTGATAATTTTAACATTTTTTGCAAATAAAACAGACAGAGAATTTGAAAGGTGAATAGCTAGTAGTTTGCTGAAGTTGAATCGGATGATGCGGGTCTAAGTTGGCATTTTTAATTCTTTGATGACTTCTGTTAAATTTTTGAAATCGGACTGGAGCCTATAATTGTAAAATTTGCCATTATAATGAATTTCCCAAGATTCACGCTACCTCTTGATACAAACCTCTCTAAAAGCTTCAAACTGTACATTTTTAAATATATTTATTGAGATCCTTCAACCTAGCAGTCATACCTAAGTAGGAGGTTTATACCTGAAGGAAATCTTGACCCCAAACAATGAGCTGTAGGAAAATAAGTTTTACAAAAACACCTATCATATATATTATTCTATGAGTGACAGTAAGTCAGGAAAGTATAGAATGTTAACAAAACTTCTCTGTGAAATACTTTTAATCTTTAAGTTTTACAGAGTTCGGAAAGAACATGAATCAAGATTATTATGTGAAAACATCAACTCTAAAATCAGCGTTATCTCAAATTGCTTTTTTGTATCTGTATTCACTTGCAATTTTTTACTTGACTCATCAACTCACGAAGAAAAAGTGGGAGGGGTTTTTCCCCTAATTTACTACAATAATTGGGTTCAAGTACAATGTTAAGCTACGTCATCAAAGAATTAGAAGCTGATTAGAATTTGTGTCGAAATTCCTTGATTTTGTTTCTTAGTTTTCCTAATGAATACTCATTTTTAGAAGCTCAGTTTGTACAAATCATTGCTTGTTGTAACCAAAATATTGTGAAGTGATTATTTCTTCGCCCAGAAAAATTGAAATTTCATCTGTTTGATGTTTTTCAAATCTAGTTCTTATGTCATCATGATTAATTGTCACTCATACAGACAATTGATCAAAGATTTTTTCCAAAGGGTAGAAAGAAAAATTCACATTTCATTCAATTATTTTCTTATGGAAGTTGATGTCCCAGTCAAATTGGTGATAGAGTACATCAATGGCCGATGTGTAAAACCACTTTTCTCCGTTGCAAAGCTGCAGACCTCTTGTCATAATTACTTTTTATTCAGAAAACTAGTCAGCGTAATTCCTTGTAAACTTTCTTGATTCTCCTTTTCTGTCTGCAGAAAATTCTGCTTTTGAAACTGTTAAGTTTGCTCGTTCCTTTTCAAAAAAATAAAATAGGAGCGGAAATGTTGAAACTCTCGAATAGATTTACGTCATTTTGGACTTCCGCCATCGATATCGGAACCCCATCTGCTCAGCATTCTTCATTTCTTGATATTCAATACCAAGCTAAATCATGAATTTATGTTTGTGAAAATTTTGAAGACTTTCAGTTTTTATTTTAATAAATCTAAGGTGAGAAGCAGATTTTTAAATAAATTGAACATTTACGGCTCTGACAATGAGGAAAAGTCACTGAGTGTAAGCTCTTTCTAGAATGAGGTCTGTAAAACAACAAGTTATTTCTTACTGCGGGGTCAGCTTTACTTTGCTAGCCGTTAAAAGATGCATAGCTCTGCAACAACATCATGACTCCTGTCAAAGGGACTTTTAAGAGAGATGATTCAATATTGTAAAATGTTCTTCGTGTTATGAAATTTGTATTGATTTTAAGTCCTCATAGAAATAACAACTCTTCTTTCAGTTCAGTCGCTTCTTTTGTTATACTACGTTTTTTGACTAGCATTATTTGATAAGAGCTGTCAAATTTATTCTGACCTTTTGTCACGAACTGTACCATAGTCGCTTAAGAAATCCTGAGTAATTATAATTGTCACGTTCTATCATGCATCATGTCACCTAGCAAATTCAATTTTGGAGCTCCCTCGAAGAGAGTTTTCCTAATGAGGAAAAACTACTCACAGGAAAACAGTAGAACGATGTCAAGTTTTTTACCTACCTACTCAATGGCGTTTTCTCAAATTAAACTTAAGATTCTTGGTAGTAAAATGTACTCTTTAAGAATTTCACATTTTATGTACTCATAACCGTAATCAGGAGTTGGGAAATAATAAATATCGTTACCTTTTTAAACAAAAGTATAATCTGCAGTCTTTTAGTCTCATTCATTGAAAAGAACTGTCTTATCTCATGAATTTTTCTCAAAATCCCTCTCCTTTGAGTATAAGTTATACTGTGTTAAGGAACAAAACGCATCAACCTGAGATCCTTGCCAATTTTATTTTTTACCACTACTCCAATTCATTTGCTTGATATCTGTTCGGAACTTGACCTGTCAAAATTTTATTTTTGTATTATTCGATTGTAATTATGTCCTTAGTTCATTAAAATCTTCTGAAATTGAAATATTTTTTGTTGCATGATTTCTCCCATCCACTCTTTTGCTTCCAACTCGTCAATATGCTAATTTTGTTTCAAGGATAAACTGAATTTTGATTTAATGGTTCTGAGTTGGTATTATCTAACTGTATTATACATTGACCCATTTCCTCATATTTTATTTTCATAGTAGAAAACTCTACCGAACGTTCTATCTTGAAATTGTGTGAAGATATTCACTGAAACGTCAACAGTAATCTTAAATGAGCTCACAAAAAGCATTATATTGCCTACTTTTTAGTTAAAAAATCAAATTCATTAATCCTAAAAGCCATATGAAACCCGTTTCGGCAGTGGTCTATGAATGAAAGAACTTTGCTTGCGTCTTGCTCCTGGGCATTTGGCGTGTAATAAGTCCAGAATAAATGTTTCACTAATTTAGTTATTCATTTCTTCTTTTTTTTTTCAATTTATTAAACACCCCCAGCGCCATATTTTCGTGCAACAACAACGATTTATGACTGCAATGAGTGACGCATTTTCTTATCACAACCCAAGTAGCATGGGGTTCTATTTTCTATCTAGCACTAATTTAGAAATTGTCTATTTTCTAGACAGAAAAATAAAATGGAAAGAAAATAGATGTATCAAATAGAAGTAAGAAAATTATTAAAAACTTTTATTTTCTGTCCATGTTCTGGACACTAAATACAAGGAAAACATACAATTTTGCTGTCTACATTCTGTCTTTTTTCTATCTGTTTTCTGAATTTTAAATTTCTATTTAATAGATAAAGAAAATATCCATTGTTTCTCTATTTTCCATCAGGTTTTTGGATATTTTTTTTAAGGAAATAGCCCTATCAATTTTCTAGACGGAAAAAAGATCTATTTTGTAGACAGGATATATACCTATTTTCTATGGTAAATAGTGACACTCACTTTAAATTTTCTGTCTACTTCCCATATGCTAGCTACTTTTTCTTTATTTTCCAAATTTTTTTCATTGATTTTTTTTTTTTTTTTTTTTTTTTTTTTTTTTCATAAAATATTTTCATTTTGCTACTTGGGAAGAAAAATTGAAAGCTCCCCTGGTTTTTCAATGCCTACGTCTGGATGCAACTATTCGTGTCCTCAGGGTGTCAATGTTGCATACGCAAAAAATTGCAGGCGCTCTGGTTTTCTTGAGCGCAACGTATGGCTGCGGTTGTTAGTTCCCAAGGGTTTAACAACCCGGCTGAATCTATCCGACTCATATCCGATTGCGCATAGAACAATACACACGGGCCTCCCGCCTTCCGCGTAACAAGAGGGTACCGCTAAACTAGTTCTAGAAACCGCCGCGCCACCACAGCGCCGCCTACCGTAAATAACACATCCGCCAACACCCGTTCACATTCTCCCCCTCAAACATTCGAATGTCCTCCCCTATTTCTTCCTCTAAACCTTCACCCTCACTATTTTCTACGAACAATGCGTCAATCACCAAAAGCATAAAACCCGGGGAACGCCTCTTCCTAAGCGAAAAGTCACCATCACAAAGGCTCTTCGTTCGATCAGCTCACTCCGGATCATCAAACTTCAAGAGTCCATAAAAAAAATTTGACGCCTACGATTTTGATGAAACTTTTTCTGAGCCCTCCCAGCATACCTAAGGATAGATTAAAATGAAAATCGTCGTGTAGAAAAGTTTCCTTCTACCGGAAAAGTCCCCATCAGATAGGCTCTTCGTTCGATCAGCTCACTCCGGATCATCAAACTTCAAGAGTCCATAAAAAAAATTTGACGCCTACGATTTTGATGAAACTTTTTCTGAGCCCTCCCAGCATACCTAAGGATAGATTAAAATGAAAATCGTCGTGTAGAAAAGTTTCCTTCTACCGGAAAAGTCCCCATCAGATAGGCTCTTCGTTCGATCAGCTCACTCCGGATCATCAAACTTCAAGAGTCCATAAAAAAAATTTGACGCCTACGATTTTGATGAAACTTTTTTGGGGCACTCCTAGCATACCTAAGGATAGATTAAAATGAAAATCGTCGTGTAGAAAAGTTTCCTTCTACCGGAAAAGTCCCCATCAGATAGGCTCTTCGTTCGATCAGTTCACTCCGGATCATCAAACTTCAAGAGTCCATAAAAAAAATTTGACGCCTACGATTTTGATGAAACTTTTTCTGAGCCCTCCCAGCATACCTAAGGATAGATTAAAATGAAAATCGTCGTGTAGAAAAGTTTCCTTCTACCGGAAAAGTCCCCATCAGATAGGCTCTTCGTTCGATGAGTTCACTCCGGATCATCAAACTTCAAGAGTCCATAAAAAAAATTTGACGCCTACGATTTTGATGAAACTTTTTCTGAGCCCTCCCAGCATACCTAAGGATAGATTAAAATGAAAATCGTCGTGTAGAAAAGTTTCCTTCTACCGGAAAAGTCCCCATCAGATAGGCTCTTCGTTCGATGAGTTCACTCCGGATCATCAAACTTCAAGAGTCCATAAAAAAAATTTGACGCCTACGATTTTGATGAAACTTTTTCTGAGCCCTCCCAGCATACCTAAGGATAGATTAAAATGAAAATCGTCGTGTAGAAAAGTTTCCTTCTACCGGAAAAGTCCCCATCAGATAGGCTCTTCGTTCGATCAGCTCACTCCGGATCATCAAACTTCAAGAGTCCATAAAAAAAATTTGACGCCTACGATTTTGATGAAACTTTTTCTGAGCCCTCCCAGCATACCTAAGGATAGATTAAAATGAAAATCGTCGTGTAGAAAAGTTTCCTTCTACCGGAAAAGTCCCCATCAGATAGGCTCTTCGTTCGATCAGCTCACTCCGGATCATCAAACTTCAAGAGTCCATAAAAAAAATTTGACGCCTACGATTTTGATGAAACTTTTTCTGAGCCCTCCTAGCATACCTAAGGATAGATTAAAATGAAAATCGTCGTGTAGAAAAGTTTCCTTCTACCGGAAAAGTCCCCATCAGATAGGCTCTTCGTTCGATCAGCTCACTCCGGATCATCAAACTTCAAGAGTCCATAAAAAAAATTTGACGCCTACGATTTTGATGAAACTTTTTTGGGGCACTCCTAGCATACCTAAGGATAGATTAAAATAAAAATCGTCGTGTAGAAAAGTTTCCTTCTACCGGAAAAGTCCCCATCAGATAGGCTCTTCGTTCGATCAGTTCACTCCGGATCATCAAACTTCAAGAGTCCATAAAAAAAATTTGACGCCTACGATTTTGATGAAACTTTTTCTGAGCCCTCCCAGCATACCTAAGGATAGATTAAAATGAAAATCGTCGTGTAGAAAAGTTTCCTTCTACCGGAAAAGTCCCCATCAGATAGGCTCTTCGTTCGATCAGCTCACTCCGGATCATCAAACTTCAAGAGTCCATAAAAAAAATTTGACGCCTTTGTATGTTTTGAATTTGTATGTTTCAAAAATTTTTTTAGAGCTTTTGAAATCTACCGATCGAGAGCGAAATCGGGGTTCGGAAGGGTATTCTGATGGGGACTTTTCCGGGAAGGGAGGAATTTTCGCTACGGAAATTTTGAAATATCCCAAGACCTAGAGATGCAGTGGGTGCCTAGAAAATGTCTCATCTCAATCGTACGCGTCAATTTTTTTTTATCGGCTCTTGAAAATCGACGATCCGAAGTGAACAGGGAATGCATCGAACGAATAGCCGGTCTGATGGGGGCTTTTCCGGGAGAAGGGAATTTTCGCCGCGAAAATTTTGACATTATTGGATACGTAGGGATGCAGTAAGTCCCTGGAAAATGTCTCATCAAAATCGTAGGCGTCAAATTTTTTTTATGGACTCTTGAAGTTTGATGATCGGGAGTGAGCTGATCGAACGTAGAGCCTATCTGATGGGGACTTTTCCGGTAGAGGAAAACTTTTCTACACGACGATTTTCATTTTAATCTATCCTTAGGTATGCTGGGAGGGCTCAGAAAAAGTTTCATCAAAATCGTAGGCGTCAAATTTTTTTTATGGACTCTTGAAGTTTGATGATCCGGAGTGAACTGATCGAACGAAGAGCCTATCTGATGGGGACTTTTCCGGTAGAAAGAAACTTTTCTACACGACGATTTTTATTTTAATCTATCCTTAGGTATGCTAGGAGTGCCCTAAAAAAGTTTCATCAAAATCGTAGGCGTCAAATTTTTTTTATGGACTCTTGAAGTTTGATGATCCGGAGTGAACTCGATGAACGAAGAGCCTATCTGATGGGGACTTTTCCGGTAGAAGGAAACTTTTCTACACGACGATTTTCATTTTAATCTATCCTTAGGTATGCTGGGAGGGCTCAGAAAAAGTTTCATCAAAATCGTAGGCGTCAAATTTTTTTTATGGACTCTTGAAGTTTGATGATCCGGAGTGAACTGATCGAACGAAGAGCCTATCTGATGGGGACTTTTCCGGTAGAAGGAAACTTTTCTACACGACGATTTTCATTTTAATCTATCCTTAGGTATGCTAGGAGTGCCCCTAAAAAGTTTCATCAAAATCGTAGGCGTCAAATTTTTTTTATGGACTCTTGAAGTTTGATGATCCGGAGTGAGCTGATCGAACGAAGAGCCTATCTGATGGGGACTTTTCCGGTAGAAGGAAACTTTTCTACACGACGATTTTCATTTTAATCTATCCTTAGGTATGCTAGGAGTACCCCTAAAAAGTTTCATCAAAATCGTAGGCGTCAAATTTTTTTTATGGACTCTTGAAGTTTGATGATCCGGAGTGAACTCGATCGAACGAAGAGCCTATCTGATGGGGACTTTTCCGGTAGAAGGAAACTTTTCTACACGACGATTTTCATTTTAATCTATCCTTAGGTATGCTGGGAGGGCTCAGAAAAAGTTTCATCAAAATCGTAGGCGTCAAATTTTTTTTATGGACTCTTGAAGTTTGATGATCCGGAGTGAACTGATCGAACGAAGAGCCTATCTGATGGGGACTTTTCCGGTAGAAGGAAACTTTTCTACACGACGATTTTCATTTTAATCTATCCTTAGGTATGCTGGGAGGGCTCAGAAAAAGTTTCATCAAAATCGTAGGCGTCAAATTTTTTTTATGGACTCTTGAAGTTTGATGATCCGGAGTGAACTGATCGAACGAAGAGCCTATCTGATGGGGACTTTTCCGGTAGAAGGAAACTTTTCTACACGACGATTTTTATTTTAATCTATCCTTAGGTATGCTAGGAGTGCCCCAAAAAAGTTTCATCAAAATCGTAGGCGTCAAATTTTTTTTATGGACTCTTGAAGTTTGATGATCCGGAGTGAGCTGATCGAACGAAGAGCCTATCTGATGGGGACTTTTCCGGTAGAAGGAAACTTTTCTACACGACGATTTTCATTTTAATCTATCCTTAGGTATGCTAGGAGTGCCCCTAAAAAGTTTCATCAAAATCGTAGGCGTCAAATTTTTTTTATGGACTCTTGAAGTTTGATGATCCGGAGTGAGCTGATCGAACGAAGAGCCTATCTGATGGGGACTTTTCCGGTAGAAGGAAACTTTTCTACACGACGATTTTCATTTTAATCTATCCTTAGGTATGCTGGGAGGGCTCAGAAAAAGTTTCATCAAAATCGTAGGCGTCAAATTTTTTTTATGGACTCTTGAAGTTTGATGATCCGGAGTGAACTGATCGAACGAAGAGCCTATCTGATGGGGACTTTTCCGGTAGAAGGAAACTTTTCTACACGACGATTTTCATTTTAATCTATCCTTAGGTATGCTAGGAGTGCCCCAAAAAAGTTTCATCAAAATCGTAGGCGTCAAATTTTTTTTATGGACTCTTGAAGTTTGATGATCCGGAGTGAGCTGATCGAACGAAGAGCCTATCTGATGGGGACTTTTCCGGTAGAAGGAAACTTTTCTACACGACGATTTTCATTTTAATCTATCCTTAGGTATGCTAGGAGTGCCCCTAAAAAGTTTCATCAAAATCGTAGGCGTCAAATTTTTTTTATGGACTCTTGAAGTTTGATGATCCGGAGTGAACTCATCGAACGAAGAGCCTATCTGATGGGGACTTTTCCGGTAGAAGGAAACTTTTCTACACGACGATTTTCATTTTAATCTATCCTTAGGTATGCTGGGAGGGCTCAGAAAAAGTTTCATCAAAATCGTAGGCGTCAAATTTTTTTTATGGACTCTTGAAGTTTGATGATCCGGAGTGAACTGATCGAACGAAGAGCCTATCTGATGGGGACTTTTCCGGTAGAAGGAAACTTTTCTACACGACGATTTTCATTTTAATCTATCCTTAGGTATGCTGGGAGGGCTCAGAAAAAGTTTCATCAAAATCGTAGGCGTCAAATTTTTTTTATGGACTCTTGAAGTTTGATGATCCGGAGTGAACTGATCGAACGAAGAGCCTATCTGATGGGGACTTTTCCGGTAGAAGGAAACTTTTCTACACGACGATTTTCATTTTAATCTATCCTTAGGTATGCTAGGAGTGCCCAGAAAAAGTTTCATCAAAATCGTAGGCGTCAAATTTTTTTTATGGACTCTTGAAGTTTGATGATCCGGAGTGAGCTGATCGAACGAAGAGCCTATCTGATGGGGACTTTTCCGGTAGAAGGAAACTTTTCTACACGACGATTTTCATTTTAATCTATCCTTAGGTATGCTGGGAGGGCTCAGAAAAAGTTTCATCAAAATCGTAGGCGTCAAATTTTTTTTATGGACTCTTGAAGTTTGATGATCCGGAGTGAGCTGATCGAACGAAGAGCCTATCTGATGGGGACTTTTCCGGTAGAAGGAAACTTTTCTACACGACGATTTTCATTTTAATCTATCCTTAGGTATGCTGGGAGGGCTCAGAAAAAGTTTCATCAAAATCGTAGGCGTCAAATTTTTTTTATGGACTCTTGAAGTTTGATGATCCGGAGTGAGCTGATCGAACGAAGAGCCTATCTGATGGTGACTTTTCGGTTAGGAAGAGGCGTTCCCCGGGTTTCATGCTTTTGGTGATTGACGTATTGTTTGTAGAAAATAGTGAGGGTGAAGGTTTAGAGGAAGAAATAGGGGAGGACATTCGAATATTTGAGGGGGAGAATGTGAACGGGTGTTGGCGGATGTGTTATTTACGGTAGGCGGCGCTGTGGTGGCGCGGCGGTTTCTAGAACTAGTTTAGCGGTACCCTCTTGTTACGCGGAAGGCGGGAGGCCCGTGTGTATTGTTCTATGCGCAATCGGATATGAGTCGGATAGATTCAGCCCGGTGGTTTTACATGCTGCATTTACAAACATAGCTACCATGAAATCCTAGAAATCCGGATGAGTCGTGTATCATCGTAGCAGCGTTGCAAAATGGTGCAAATTTCCTCAAATCATCTGCGAGAAACATTTCCCCGAAGGCTTTGCGGAATTGCGGGTGCCAATCCCGCAAATAGGGACTGACGAAAATTCATCAATATGCGCTCGGCTGTTAGAATTTTTTTTAATAAGAATCTTTATCAAAAAACTCCCCCCTCCCCAAGAAAAAATACAATGAGAAGCCCGGGAAAAGTTGGGGATTTTTATTTTCTAAGTATCTGGAAAGTCAGGTATTTTTTAAATACCAGAAAACTTTTCCCAAAACAGCGACGATCAGTATAGGTCGTGATTCTCCGAAAACAGTCCCGCATATTGCACTATTTTGTAACGCTGCCTCATATGGAAGATTAATTAATTGATAAGAAACGATTTTTTAATATTTCCAACAAAAGTAAAGAGAAGATTTCGAAATGGGTCAAGTGAGTAATCGCCGCCGCATAAATAGTCTCAATTTTATTTTTATGTTTATTATTAATTTTCTTTTCTCAATTTGAGTAAGTACTTAAACCGCGACAGAGCACTGAGGAGAACTTCATGAGCCACTCTGCGCCGTCCGCAGCGCGCATAGCGCACGACCCGCCTTTCATTTATTACACTTCATCTAGCGTTGAGAGTTCACTAATTACTTCACACGAACAGTGTGTAATTTTATAAGTCGAAAATTGAAAAACAAAAAAAAAAAATTACACGACACGCGAGTTTCTCCGCCAGGGAGCTATCCCCGCAAGAAATCGGTCCCCACCCGTCCGCCGGGAGAGCCGCGGCGCGGCGTGTTGGCAGCGCGCAACGCGCACTAGCGCCTACGAACCTAACGGGCGACTTCACGCATTGCGCAATGCTTGAAGTATCCACCTAGGTTTGTAGGCGTCAGTACGGAGTACGCTTTTCGAGCTGGCAGCGCGCCGCGCCGCAGCGTGCCATAAACTTGTCCACAATTTAGAGGTCAGGGTGTTAAAATGTAGGCAATTTGACATCAAGTTCGAAATTAGCTACTCAAAAAACATCTGTCACGAAACTTTCGCGATCTTTCAGTTATTATCCGACTTATTTCTTCCTATTCTTGAGTTTTGGACCATAGTGCACCGCGGGCGGCGGCGCTCATGAAATTCTCCCCTGTGCTCAACCGCTGAAACCGTTCTAAATCCGAGCAACAACGACGATATGTAAATGCATCGACTTGACACGCCTTCTCATCACAAAAAGAAAAAATTAAAGAAAAAAAATTCAATTTTCAACGCCTCGGTCTGAATGCAACTATTCGTGTTCTTGAGATGTCTGTGTTGCCTACGCACAAATCGCAAGCACTCTAATTTCCTGTTTTCCTGAGCACAAAGTTTAGCTGTGCGTAAGGGTAACATGGACTGAAATTCCAGGCTGAAACCAAGCCAGTCCCCTCGAAAATGACCCGCTGAGTCCAATTTTCTGGTCCAAAAAGCTCGGCGAGCCCGCGTGTCCACACGAGCGCTGAACTTTTGCAAAACGGCGTTTTTGACCGTTTCTAGGCTCAGGAAGCTCCAGTGAGCTGCGGGACCATGCCCATGCGCAATTGATTCTACGCTTCGAACATCGGAGGTTTCGACACTACTCTCGAAATTTTTTTCCTCGTCCAAAATAGAGAAAAGTCGACGCGGGTACAAATTTCGGGGTTAAAATCCATAGTTCTCCGACCGGGCTGAAACCGAGCTGGTCCCCTTGGAAATGATCCGCTAATTCAGATTTTCTGGTTTAAATTGCTCCGCGAGTTCAGTGGAGCCCCGGAGATGGAAAATTTCATGAAATTTATTCGCGGAAAATTTCAGGTATGATATTTCTTGAAATTTCATGACATCGTACGAAATTTTTTGAAACTCTTGAGGATGCATCCAGGAAGCTAAGAAACGCCCCGAAACAGTGATTCTCGATTTTGACATTTTTCACAGAAGCCTAAAACATTCACGCGTTGCAAATGTTTTCATTTGGTTCAGAGATTACGTTGGGGCTAAATTTCACTCTAAACTCCCTTTTGTCCCCCTTCCGTGAAAAGCATCTTAGTGGGGTAGCATAATACTGCCGTATCACATCAGGAAGACCATCTGAAACGCTTTCCGGACTTCCGAGGGTTGAATTTATAATACCGATAAAAATTAACAAATTTCAAATATTGTGACATTTATTTCAAAATAAAATTTCAATCAAATATCGTGAAATTTATTCGAGCCTTCTGAAATTTTAGTTTCTGAATTTTAATTTTTTTTCTGAATTTTTAAATCCTCGAAAATTGCCAGAAACAAGAAGGTTTTTCGTGATACATCGACTAGTTTTCCAAAAGGAAAATCAAGTTCGACAGGAAGTCTGCAACGTCACAAACAGACATACGTGGTCTTCCAATTTGGGCGGCAATATGTAAAAACCTATCGGCGTTTCGACACTTTTCGCACAACTGGTATTCGTCTGCAGCGGTCTGTGCCTGTGACGTGTTGACAACGGCACCTTGATACAACTATTCAACCTCGACGGATGTCCGTATTGCATTAAAAAAATTGAAGGCGTTTTGACTTGCCGCTTACTAGCTGGAGCTGGACCGATCGACGGACAAGTTGCGGACAGCGTGATTTTTGCTCTCAGTGAGCCAAAAATTTGGTGTGTATTCCAAGTCATAAAGTTGGCCTCTTTCTCCTGAAAAGATAAATTACGACCGGTAATTTTGAAACATAGCGATTGAATCAATGAGAACGAAAACACGCCAACTCGTAAATCTGAAAATAATCAAGACACAGACACCCTCACACACACACAAAAAAAAGGCTGGGCCTCGTAATTTGGTCCGCGGTGGTAGTGGCCATCCCGAATCCGGGTGCCCCGAGAAAACACCGGACTGCTTTTCGACCATGAGCCCTGGAAAGAACGGCCGTAAACGGGGACTAAGGCTCAACTTGGATTGGTCCATACGCTGTTTTGTCCTTTCTCTCTCTCGCACTCATTGCTCAGATGCGGCACGTCAAAGGAGCACACTCGGCTTTGAAACGCCGCCGTTTTATCGTCTATCTCTCTCCCACTCATTGATCAGATGCGGCAACCCGCGGCTCGTCAAAGGGACACACACACACTCGCAAAAATACAGGCTGGGCCTCGTAATTTGGTCCGCGGTGGTAGTGGCCATCCCGAATCCGGGTGCCCCGAAAAAACACCGGAGTGCTTTCCGACCATGAGCCCTGGAAAGAACGGCCGTAAACGGGGACTAAGGCTCAACTTGGATTGGTCCATACGCTGTTTTGTCCTTTCTCTCTCTCGCACTCATTGCTCAGATGCGGCACGTCAAAGGAGCACACTCGGCTTTGAAACGCCGCCGTTTTATCGTCTATCTCTCTCCCACTCATTGATCAGATGCGGCAACCCGCGGCTCGTCAAAGGGACACACACACACTCGCAAAAATACAGGCTGGGCCTCGTAATTTGGTCCGCGGTGGTAGTGGCCATCCCGAATCCGGGTGCCCGAAAAAACACCGGAGTGCTTTCCGACCATGAGCCCTGGAAAGAACGGCCGTAAACGGGGACTAAGGCTCAACTTGGATTGGTCCATACGCTGTTTTGTCCTTTCTCTCTCTCGCACTCATTGCTCAGATGCGGCACGTCAAAGGAGCACACTCGGCTTTGAAACGCCGCCGGTTTATCGTCTATCTCTCTCCCACTCATTGATCAGATGCGGCAACCCGCGGCTCGTCAAAGGGACACACACACACTCGCAAAAATACAGGCTGGGCCTCGTAATTTGGTCCGCGGTGGTAGTGGCCATCCCGAATCCGGGTGCCCCGAAAAAACACCGGAGTGCTTTCCGACCATGAGCCCTGGAAAGAACGGCCGTAAACGGGGACTAAGGCTCAACTTGGATTGGTCCATACGCTGTTTTGTCCTTTCTCTCTCTCGCACTCATTGCTCAGATGCGGCACGTCAAAGGAGCACACTCGGCTTTGAAACGCCGCCGTTTTATCGTCTATCTCTCTCCCACTCATTGATCAGATGCGGCAACCCGCGGCTCGTCAAAGGGACACACACACACTCGCAAAAATACAGGCTGGGCCTCGTAATTTGGTCCGCGGTGGTAGTGGCCATCCCGAATCCGGGTGCCCCGAAAAAACACCGGAGTGCTTTCCGACCATGAGCCCTGGAAAGAACGGCCGTAAACGGGGACTAAGGCTCAACTTGGATTGGTCCATACGCTGTTTTGTCCTTTCTCTCTCTCGCACTCATTGCTCAGATGCGGCACGTCAAAGGAGCACACTCGGCTTTGAAACGCCGCCGTTTTATCGTCTATCTCTCTCCCACTCATTGATCAGATGCGGCAACCCGCGGCTCGTCAAAGGGACACACACACACTCGCAAAAATACAGGCTGGGCCTCGTAATTTGGTCCGCGGTGGTAGTGGCCATCCCGAATCCGGGTGCCCCGAAAAAACACCGGAGTGCTTTCCGACCATGAGCCCTGGAAAGAACGGCCGTAAACGGGGACTAAGGCTCAACTTGGATTGGTCCATACGCTGTTTTGTCCTTTCTCTCTCTCGCACTCATTTCTCAGATGCGGCGCGTCAAAGGAGCACACTCGGCTTAGTAACGCCGCCGTATTATCGTCTATCTCTCTCTCCCACTCATTGATCAGATGCGGCAACCCGCGGCTCGTCAAAGGGACACACACACACTCGCAAAAATACAGGCTGGGCCTCGTAATTTGGTCCGCGGTGGTAGTGGCCATCCCGAATCCGGGTGCCCCGAAAAAACACCGGAGTGCTTTCCGACCATGAGCCCTGGAAAGAACGGCCGTAAACGGGGACTAAGGCTCAACTTGGATTGGTCCATACGCTGTTTTGTCCTTTCTCTCTCTCGCACTCATTGCTCAGATGCGGCACGTCAAAGGAGCACACTCGGCTTTGAAACGCCGCCGTTTATCGTCTATCTCTCTCCCACTCATTGATCAGATGCGGCAACCCGCGGCTCGTCAAAGGGACACACACACACTCGCAAAAATACAGGCTGGGCCTCGTAATTTGGTCCGCGGTGGTAGTGGCCATCCCGAATCCGGGTGCCCCGAAAAAACACCGGAGTGCTTTCCGACCATGAGCCCTGGAAAGAACGGCCGTAAACGGGGACTAAGGCTCAACTTGGATTGGTCCATACGCTGTTTTGTCCTTTCTCTCTCTCGCACTCATTGCTCAGATGCGGCACGTCAAAGGAGCACACTCGGCTTTGAAACGCCGCCGTTTTATCGTCTATCTCTCTCCCACTCATTGATCAGATGCGGCAACCCGCGGCTCGTCAAAGGGACACACACACACTCGCAAAAATACAGGCTGGGCCTCGTAATTTGGTCCGCGGTGGTAGTGGCCATCCCGAATCCGGGTGCCCCGAAAAAACACCGGAGTGCTTTCCGACCATGAGCCCTGGAAAGAACGGCCGTAAACGGGGACTAAGGCTCAACTTGGATTGGTCCATACGCTGTTTTGTCCTTTCTCTCTCTCGCACTCATTGCTCAGATGCGGCACGTCAAAGGAGCACACTCGGCTTTGAAACGCCGCCGTTTTATCGTCTATCTCTCTCCCACTCATTGATCAGATGCGGCAACCCGCGGCTCGTCAAAGGGACACACACACACTCGCACACACACCCTCACAATACACTCTGGTTGAATAAGCTAACCTAAGACAAATATTTTTGGTGCCGAAAGACAAGTACGTAAGGACAATTTAAAGATCAAAGGTGGAACAGAAGCGCTAACTCCGATGACCTTTTTAAAAATTGACTGCCTTGAATGAAAACTGATCATTTTCGAGCACCGAGTTGGTGCGTTTTCGTTCTCACCAATTCAATTAAGATACTTGGCTCCTCACTAGGACCATCCATATGTGAAACTGACATCCGTAAAGTTTGAATAGTTGCGTTAAGGCGCTGCAACCAACGCATCCGTTGATCAACTTAGCTGCAGCCTGCGCGAAAGAATTCAAATCGCCTTCAATTTTTTGAATGCAATACGGACATCTGTCAAGGTTGAATATTTGCATCAAGGCGCCGTCGTCAGCGCGTCCCATTGCGCATTGCTACAAATGAATACCAGTTGTGCGAAGAGAGTAAAAACGCCGTTCGTTTTCTCTATATGTATATGGACGGCCAATAGGAGAAACCTAGGTGGGTACCGAGCAGCAATCAGTCCATGATTAGACATTGATTAAAACATGTCTCTGCTTCACATTGAGGAGGTAGGTGTTTAAGGGATATATCGACGGCGTAAGTTCACAATCACATATCTCGTTTGCGGTGTCTAAAAATCTCCGCCTCTATGTTATTTTTTTAAAGGAGAAAAAATTGACACCACTCCTTGAAGTTTATGCAGAATTTTCTTCGCACAGAGGAAAAATCACTGCAGTTTTAAAGAATTGCCGTTGAGTATTTCCGTTTAAAATTAAAGTATGACAGGAAGTCTGCGACGTTGCAAACTGAGTTATGTGATCGCCGACTTACACCGTCGACATGTTTTCTCGTCTGAGCAACTGGTCGGTGCATGCAAAGGGGAGAAATGTTTCCTCTCCTGGGCAACTAGTTGGCAGGGCCGGATTTACCTACTTGTCATCCATGGGCCGCCTGTATTTTGCCGCCCCCTCTCATTCGTTTTGAAACATCAAAAAAAAAAAAAAAAAAAAAAAAAAAAAAAAAAAAAAAAACATGAAGGGGACGTGCCGGAGAGGGAGACGTGCATAACACGCGTTAACTCGTGTCGGAAACATTTTTTGCGAAAGCCCTGTCAACACTACTAGCAAAAGTTCGAGGGACTTTGCGCGAAACTTAAGTTCCGTAAACCTCTCTCTGTGTGGTCGAAGCCTTCCATTTGTAAGAAATGAACGAAAAAATTATGAAAGAACTAACATAAATTGGTTTCATAATTTTAACTTCCGCCGCCGCGCCGCGCTGGCCGCACTGCGTTTGGCGCAATGCGTGAAGTATTCATGCAGCCTTGTAGGCGCTATGCGTTTCACGCTGACCGCACCGTATTTGACGCAATGCGTGAAGTATCCATGCAGTCCTATAGGCTCTAATAGGTGTTACATGCCAACCGCCGCGCCGCACCGAGGGCTTCTCCTTTTCATCTTAAGTCCTCGTCATCATTGCTCTCTGCGCCGCGCCGCGCCGCTCCAGGCCAAATTGCGTGTTTGGTTTCTCTCTTAACTCAACTAATTAAGGTGTTGTCTCTTGTATCACAAAAAGACGCTATACTTTCAGGAAATGAGAGATTTTGTCGCTTTTTCTCGTTTGTAATTTTTTTTCTGAATCCGATTTTTTTTTCATACTTACATTTATAAAAATTGCAAAATTTGCCACCCCCTAAATTTGCCGCCATGGGCCGCGGCCCATGTGGCCACCCCCTAAATCCGGCCCCGCTAGTTGGTGCTTAGGGGAGGAATGTATCCTTTACTGCAGAATTTTTCCGTTTTTTTTTACTTTCAGCACAAATTACTCTCAAATTGCTGCATCCAATTAATCCGGAAATCTCATAAAATTTTAACTCTCCTCGGAATCATTTTGAAGCTTTCATGATGAAAATTTTAGAACATACCAACCGAATGAACACGGTGTTTTCATTTAATACTCTACATTAGGAGGGACAATCATCCTTGACGAAGACTTTTCCTATCGTCTAGAATTCCTGGGGGGGGGGGGCGCTAGGCCCCCCCTGGGAACCCCACCCCCTCCTACGCCCATGAGTGCCAAAGAGGTGTGTGTAATGGGTGTGAATACTTGTGTATGTGGTAACGTACCATGCCAAATAATTTTGATGTTTACAATCTCCGGTTTCAGATTTTTAGCTTGGATGACCGGTTGGTCGTCTGTTGAATAATAAGAGGAAACAATTCAACAAATATAAAAAAAGAACGGGAGATTAGTTTGATTACATTTTTCAATAAGGAACCACTATCTCTGGCTCTTCTGTAAAATCACCTTTCTGCGTAGGGAAACCAATGGCATATACGTTGTTTCTAAAATGAGCCAGAAATAGTGGTTCCTTATTGAAAAATGTGATCCAGTCATGTCTTATCGATAAAATGAACAAACAGTTCAGAAATTATCTAAAATTGAGAGATGATTTTCTCTAACGCACAATAACTTCGCTCGTGCATACAGCCCTCTTGCAGACTTAGACTATTTCTAAGAATAAAGGGAAGTAGGGAAAGAGTCGAATTGAATTTTTCACCCATGAAAGTGTGTAAATCCCTCTCATACAATAATTCCTCTTTCCAAAGTCATCAAAGTCACATTTTTTTTTGTTGAAAATCATAATGATCTCCATTAATATTAAAGGTGAAGAGGATGATAATCAAGAATCAATTGTGTTTGTATCAATAATAAGAATTGCATCGTTCTTAATGGAAAGTTTAATTTTCCAAGAAATATGTAATTGCATATACACGATAAAGATGAGAACCGTAATCTTAATTATTACACGAGTTTAAAGTATGGCCGCAAAGTAGATAAGAGTGGTCTGAGACCTGATTTAAGGGAGACCAAACGGGAAGGAAAGATAATCCCAAGTATAATCATCACGGTTTTTGGTCAGCGATGTAGGAGTATAATTATGAATTTTACATCAATGGTCAGTAATAATGGTTGATACTTTCAGATCGTCGAAAATTAGGACATTGATTAATACTTTCAATTTTGACATAGCAAATCAACAGATGTATTACATTTTTAAACATAGGAGGACTGATTTCACTCACTGTCAGTGCATGGGTGTGCTGTATCGTCTATTCCACCTTAGAGTGCACAGTGGTCTTCGAGCAAAAAAGAAAATGCGACAAAGGTGTACACGGAAACGGTTTGCAGTGGTACGTGTGGACTTAAAATCGCGAAAAATCAAAATCTTGGCTGATCCTAATTTCGAGATATTGCAATTTGAAATAATCACAGCAAATGCAATTTTTCTACTGATTTTGATCCGAGTTTTTATTTTTTTGTCCATTGAATCGATGTTGATCGGTTCACGTTTTTTATTTTTCGTTCGATTCATGTCGATCGAATTCATGTTGATTCAGCTCACCATCTGTTACATGCAGACCTACCTACCATGCTCTCTTTTTTTAACTGAACAATTCGCCTTCTACTGCGTCTGCAGCAAATGTTGTTACGAATACGTTGTGCGTCCTGATTTCAGCCCATTACATACTCGACTTTTTGAAGGCGTTTTAGGCGCGCAGTAGCGCAGTCTGTCGGAGAACGAACGAAGTGGGGATTGAGTGATTCTATTGCTCTCCAACAGGGTGCTCTACTTTCGCACATTAAACGCCTTCAAAGAGTCAAGTATGTAATGACCTGAAATCAGCACGCACAACATATTCGTAACAACAATTGCTGCGTTCGCAGGTGAAGGCGAATTGAAAACAACCGAATAATACACGTTGAAAAACATTTTAGCTCCTTAATTAATATTGTTACCAGTAGAGAATTTTATAGTCTTTTCATGGGGGATTCTCGAAAAAGTTTTCAACATAAACTAAGTTTTAATGCCAAAAAAATTATACTTTTCAGTCTTGGCAGAATTTTACTCAGGATTTAACTTTGAAGTCCACTTTAAAAAAATAAAAAATAAAAAAAAAAAAAAAAAAAAAAAAAAACAGAGCCAAAAATTCAGTATACAACTCAAAGGAAAGTCTCGTTGGTGTGTTTTCGTAATTCGCTTGAGATATTAAATAAAAATGGAAAGTAACGCTAAACTTATTGACGTAGATAAGCTTCCTTAGGAGGATTATTATGTATTCAGGTGATCGTTTCAATCTTAGTTGATCTTAGGCCCTGAATTTCATAAGTAAAACATATTGTGAACTATTTCCGATAATTCCTCGAAATCATTAAAAATCCACGTCATGATTAGCCATGTAGACGAAAGTTTCGAATTTATAGATGGGAATGACGTTTTGGGGTATTAGTCGGAGCCAAATTGAGGAAATCTCCAAAGTAAACTTTTGAAGCACTGTGAACGCTACACGTACCATAGAATCGGCCCCTGCGAGCCGTGCTTGGTACTTTTTTGTCGCATTTTTCTTTTGCTTCACGAGTATTGTGATGTTTGCGCTTCTTTGGTCTTGGCGGGAAGTATGGGCCCCGTAGGTTGGGCCGCGTTGCGGCAAGTGGGCAGAGCCCCCTAGTTAATTAAAGAGCTAAAATGTTTTTCAACGTGTATTATTCGGTTGTTTTCAATTCGCCTTCACCTGCGAACGCAGCAATTGTTGTTACGAATATGTTGTGCGTGCTGATTTCAGGTCATTACATACTTGACTCTTTGAAGGCGTTTAATGTGCGAAAGTAGAGCACCCTGTTGGAGAGCAATAGAATCACTCAATCCCCACTTCGTTCGTTCTCCGACAGACTGCGCTACTGCGCGCCTAAAACGCCTTCAAAAAGTCGAGTATGTAATGGGCTGAAATCAGGACGCACAACGTATTCGTAACAACATTTGCTGCAGACGCAGTAGAAGGCGAATTGTTCAGTTAAAAAAAGAGAGCATGGTAGGTAGGTCTGCATGTAACAGATGGTGAGCTGAATCAACATGAATTCGATCGACATGAATCGGACGAAAAATAAAAAACGTGAACCGATCAACATCGATTCAATGGACAAAAAAATAAAAACTCGGATCAAAATCAGTAGAAAAATTGCATTTGCTGTGATTATTTCAAATTGCAATATCTCGAAATTAGGATCAGCCAAGATTTTGATTTTTCGCGATTTTAAGTCCACACGTACCATATAGACTCACCCTCTGCAAACCGTTTCCGTGTACACCTTTGTCGCATTTTCGTTTTGGCTTCAAGACCACTGTGGGCGAATAAGGCTGATTGGCCTTTGGCCTTCAATAGTGGGCCAATCAATAATGCTTGTAATTGCATCTTAGTCCAGATCTATCTGTAAAGGTCAATCATTGCGCAGATTTCCCCACTCAGGATCGCCCCTTTCCATTGGATCGTGAAGTCCGTATTACTGCCGCGAAAACCAGGAATGTCGGAAACAATGGGAGAATACTTAGTCTTATGGGAGAATACTAATTTTTAGTACCTAATGAATCATTTACATTTCTTACTTTTAATTCCTTTGAAACTCTCTGAGTGTCGAAAGGAACGTTCAGACATTATAGCATTTAGGGTTTCGATTTTGCCGAATTAGTGTTTTTTTCATTTTTACAATTGACTCTGCATCAGCCATTTTTTCACGCCGAATCTATACCACGAAATGGCTCGCACAGCGCTGACTTCAAAAGCATTTAAAAATATAAAAACTTAAATTCGGCTAAATCAAAACTTTGAAAGCTAATGTGTGAACGTGCTTTTTGACTCTCAAAAAGCTTCAAACGGCGCAAAAGTAATTTGATGATCCATCAATAAAAAGTTAGCACTCCGCCATAAGAAAAGCGTTGATTCCCAGCATTCTAGGTTTCTAGCTTTCGCGCCAGTAATTCTGACGTCATGCGCAGAAGATTCTCATTTTAGTTCTGGGAGTGACTGACCTATATGAATAGATCTTGATCTTAGTATTCAAAAGCCACGTTATGTATCAAAGCTATCAATCGCTAAAGTGCGAAACCTCGTATCTCCGTTTGCAACGTTGCCAGACTTTCTATCATAATTTATTTTTAGTTTGGAAAAGTAATCAATGTACTTTTTTCAGAAATCATTGACTTTTCTTTTCTGTGAACAGTATATTTTGCATGCACTTCAAGCTATGAAGTTGGCTTGTTTCTCTTCGAAAAATAAAATGGAGCAGAATTTTTGAAATGGAGGTCCGCGGTTCCGCACTTTGGCCATCTACACTGCCGTGCTGAGGAAAAACGCCGTATGAGCCTTCAGACGTTGCCAAGTTGCCTCCGATAAGAACCGAATTTACTGGGAAAATTGCGGACATTATTTTCCAAAATTTTTAGAAAATTTTGTGCGCAATTTAATCTAAAATATCTGAAAATTTCAACGAAAAATATGCATGAATGTTCTCAAAAATACTTATGTTATCGAATGAAATTTGGCAACTTTCGAATGTTCATACAGCGTTCTTCCTTAGCGCGGCAGTACAAATGACATGATACCCTATGTTTTTCAAAAAGTCAAATCTAGCAGTACCTAATATAAGTATTAAATATTATTTTAACTTCAAGTTTGAGCCACAAATCATCTTATAATCTTCTATGTCGATCCTTAGAAAACCATTTTACGAAGTATACAGCTGACTCATCAAGGCAACCATGAGAGGCTGTGGTGCCATATTATATCCAAATGAAATATTGTTTATTGCAAACCTCCTGGCTGAGGTAAAAGTTATCTACAAAAAGTCTCCTTAGAAGTCTCAATGTCTCCAAGAATCTCCATTCTGTTGACTTGTAATCTACATAGGTACTGTAATCCAGTGAATGGGTAAAAACAAATTTCCGATGAATGACTCAACACAAATGGTGCCTTAAATATTGCTTCCTCTCACAACTCTCACTTTTTTGAAAACAAAAGTCGAGACATTAAAAAGCATCTTTAGCTATTCTTCCGTGCTAAAGAAGAACGCCTTACGGCCTCCGGGTGTCGCCAAATTTTCCTTTGATAGAATACACATTTTCATGGAAATTGATGAACATTTTTCCTCAAATTTTTCAGAGAATTTAAAAAATCTAAATTATCTGGTAACCTCTGGAGAAAACATTCATAACTCTCCTCAGAAATAAACATTTTATCAGAGGGAATTTGGCAACTCTCGAATGTTTATGCGGCATTAACCCTTAGCACGGCAACTTTGGAGCCATTCATAAAATACGTAACGCTCTAGAGGGGGAGGGGGAGGCCTTACGCCATTTTGTTTTTACACGTCTAAGGATAGGGATCCACGTCAAAATAGCGTTTCGAAGGGGTTAGGGTAGGGGGCCCAAATGCGGAATTTAGCGTTACGTATTATGAACGGCCCTTTGAAGCGTGAGAGTGGAGACTTGGGGGTATTTTCTGTTTCAAACCACTCTCTACCAACTCTTAAAATTCTTATCAACCGAATTTGGCCCTTTTGCTCTCGGGTGACTATTTCTACAATCAAACAGTTCATGCAAACATTGATTTATGTACAAGTTCGGCGTCTGAAATGGGAGCCTTCAAAATACAAAAGTAATTAAAACTACCAATCACAGTTAATCGTGGGTTTGATCATCTCTCATTGGTGTAATATTTTCATGTCCCTACTGTTAAAGATTTCATGCAATAATTTGACGCATTGATGAGTTCATTGTGAAAAATTCCATTCTTGTTGTCAATAAATATTTTTTAACTCAGGTTATGTCTTTTTTTAATGCATGCTATTTGTGCAGATTAAAAATATAGGCTGTCTCCGCTTTAAATAATTGCAATAAGTTGTTTTATCATTTAAATCAATTTACACAGATCCATTCAAGCACCGAGCTAAATCTTCAAAATATCGTCCAATTGAATAAACAATTTTCTGAAGCGCCTCCGCCTTGTCTCCACGGGACGTTTCACAGGATTTTGTCGAAGATCGAATCGCAGGAATGAAACTTCTGGGCTTTTTTTCTCGTGAAACAACACAACAAAATTTCCTTTTCTTCTGACTAAGTCGTTCCTGAGACTCGACAATGACCCTAAGCTGGCACTGCAATTAGTATTGACTAACTCAATATTTTTCCCAACTTCGCAAGTGAGATTTGTCCCTGGGACAAATCCCATGAAACTTCCGCCCGTGGGGACAAGGTCTCAGGCTGGTAGGTACATTATATATTTAGTGCTACCAAGGGAATAGAAATTCAACGAGGAATTTCCAATTGACACCAATTTTGATACTATCATTACCTTGAAATCCAACTTTCAGTAGCAACCTACTATCTTAAGTGCGTGCGGAAGACTTGGCTCTACATCACAAATTTACCATCATCGCATATAGATTGAAGATCAGGTAGTTGTCTTATACTGAGGATGAGAGAAAAACCTCTTTAAATATAACCCACAAGAAGTTGAAACATTTAATATTTAATTTTTTCAATAATGACAATACCTGATCTTATCGCCGATGAAAATTTTACAATTTTAAAATCAGTTGACAAAATTGGATAGGTAAAGGTATAATTCAAATACAATTTTAGAAAATTGTTGTTTTGTTATGTTTTGTCAAAATAAATATTTGCACAAGTCAGATAGGGATGAGGAGCTCATGTTCTATGCAGCTCTATTATTGATAGATATGCATAATAGCTTCATCCTTGCCGGGATGAAGTGCTTATTCCATAATGAGCCGTCATAAACGCTCTCACAAAAGAGCTATATTGGTGGATCCTGACCAGGTTAAAGGAACCTGAGGCTCCTCTATCCCTTTTATTTCAATAATTATTTTCAGCAGGACGGACATGCGTTTGGCTGTCTTTGCTGTGTATTCTCTCCCAGGTGGAGAGAAATTTGGAATTCCATAATTTATAGGATCTAAAGGAAATTCTCAATATTAATGCCTTTTATTCTATATTATATGTACACTTTATAAAACATCGGGCTGATTGTTGAAATTGATAGACAAAGCTACAGACCAAGAAGAAAAAACAGATATGGAGGGATCCTATTGGTGAAAGCCAGGCCCGAACTCAGGGCGTGTGCAGGGCGTGCGGCGCACACGGGCGCCAGCCTTTGGAGGGCGCCACGAAAGAAGACGAGAGGGAAAAAAAGGGGGAAAAGGAAAAGGGAAAAAAGGGAAGAAAGGACAAGGGGAAAAAAGGAAAAGAAACAAGGTTGGGCAGTGAAAGCAAGGAAGAAGGGGGAAATGGAAGGAAAAAGGAGGCAAGAAAAGTGAAAAGAGAGTCCGCGAGAGAGGGGGGGGGGGCATAAAAACCATAGACAAAATATAAAGAGAATTGCTGTCTAAAGGTAAATTTTCAGGACAAAAACTCCACCTGGTCCATAGACGGTCAGGCGCCCCTTGACCCTAAATTTGCGGCTGTACAGAAATACAAGAGTAGGCATGTAGTAAGGGGGCGCCATAAATCCATCGAACAGGAGCCGACATAGCATTTTAGACCACGTCCGCCATCTTGGATTTGAGAATTTTCAAAAATCGACTAAAAATTCGAGTTTCCCGTCAAAAAGTGCCCCTGATCCCGCGGTTCACAAAGCCCTAACGAACAGAAACGGAGGCCAGAATCGGGGCTCATTTTAGGCCACATCCAACATTTTGGAGTTAAGAATTTTAAAAAATTGACTAAAAATTTGAGTTTTCCGTTGAAAAATACCGTGTGATGCCGTGTTTCACAAGACTCGATCAAACAGAAACCGAGATAACATTTTAGCCCACGTCCGCCATCTTAAATTTGAGAATTTTAAAAAATGGACTAAAAATTCGAGTTTCCCGTTGAAAAATACCACCTGACACCGAATTTCAGAAAAATCCATCGAACAGGGGCCGAGATAGCATTTTAAGCAATTTCGGATTTTCGAATTTTGAATTTTTTGAATTTTTACAGATTTTGATTTAAAACGCGTGATCCCCAAAATCGAAGCTCAGATTATGATTCCTCGTAAAAAATCGATACAATTTCATGTATCATACCCTGACACCGAATTTCAGGAAAATCTATCGAACAGGAGCCGAGATGGCATTTTAAGCCACTTCAGTCCTTTCGGATTTTTGAAGTTGAAAAATTTTACTTAAAACGCGTGATACCCAAAATCGAAGTTCAGATTCGGATTCCTCGTAAAAAATCCATGCGATTTTATGTATCATACCCTGACAAGGAATTTCAGGAAAATCCATCGAACAGGAGCCGAGATGGCATTTTAAGCCACGTCAGTCATTTCAGATTTTCGAATTTGGAAAATTTGACTTAAAACGCGTGATACCCAAAATCGAAGTTCAGATTCGGATTCCTCGTCAAAAATTGATTCAATTTCATGTATCATACCCGAGCATAGCGTGAAGGAAAGAGACGTAACGTAGACATACTGATTCGAGCATATGAGTCCAACGTGGCAACATGGCTAGTGCTCAGTAGGTCAGCGGAGGAGGAAGAATAAGAATTTATCGTGAGGAATTCCTCGGGACGAAACCGAGCGCTTAGCCTTAGCGCCGGCGTCTCGCCGTTCGGTTGCATCTCGGGCGACCGGCGCGGCGCGGCGCGGCGGCGTAGTTCAGAGCGGTAGTATGACAGAATCTATACGCGTCGTTAAACCTTTTTTCTTCACGCTATTTTAACATGTGATACATGAAATCCCTTCAATTTTTCACGAGGAATCCGAATCTGAGCTTAGATTTTGGATATTACGCGTTTTAATTTATTAAAAATCGTAAGAGAATTTACAGAATTGTCCTTGAAAATTGACCACACTTAAGTGATTTTTTACCCCGTTTTTCTTCTACGTTCACGTAATGAAATTAGATCAACAGTTGACTCATCGACTAGTCTAGCCTAACCCCCCAGAATCGATCTAAAGGGCGAACGATTTTATCAGATAAGATGTGCGGTCCTAGTTTCCGGGCAATTGCGGTTTGATGGAACGCGGTTGCGGTTGGATGAGGAGAAACGGAAGATATGCGAAACTCGGGCGGATATTAAGTGAGAAACCAGGTAGGGGAAAGGCTTTCTTCCCGAAAAGTTAGTGCTCGGTCCAACTTACATGGTCACTGGAGCATTGTATAGCAGGTTGTGGGAAACTATTTTTTTGCAGCAACAACCAATTGGATCGCATTTTGCAAAAAGGAACTAAGAGCATTTCAATGTTGCTAGGACTTTGCAACTTAGGTACATTCTTTGCAAAAAGTAAACTTTGCGACGGTAATTTTCGTCTTGAATTCATAGTTTATTGGGAGTAGAGGTGAAACTAGTTTAGATGATCGTTTATGTTTGCAAGGTTAGCGACATTGGAATGCTCTTGATGAAAGCAGGTGCTTGCAATGGACGAAGGGGGTAGGTAATATAGTCCTGCCGGCAACCTACGAGAGACCCTAGAGTTAGTCCATAATTGAATCGGTCATTTACAAAAGGGCTCAAGCGCCACTTTGTTTTTTATTCTTACTCGGCTCAAATCACACGAAAAGTTTTGAAACAATTATATTCAAACCTCAACTTTAATGCCTTCTTTACACATGTGAATTTTTCTGAACTCAAAGATTCATAACGGGTCTGATTATAAGTTTTTTACTGTTTTACTCGAATTCTCATTTTTGGCGCTTGAGCCTTTTTCTGCCACCGTATGAACCTTCAGGCGTTGCCAAATTTCCTGTGAAAAACACGAATTTCCTGTTTGAAATTTATGAATATTTCCCTTTCAATTTTTCAGATAATTTAGTTCTCGACTTTACCTAAAGATTCAGAAAATTTCAAGGAAAAATATTCATACCTCTCCTCAAAAATGAACATTTTATCGAAGGAAATTTGGCAACTCTCGAATGTTCATACGACGTTCTTCCTTAGCAGTTTTGCAACTGACCGATTCATTTTACCCCCTTAAGTATAGTCTACAAGAACAACTTATTTTAACCAATAGGATCGCTCCATACTCCCAGTGTCTTCTTCGTCTATATTTTTGTCTATCAATTTCAACAATCTGCCCGCAGGTCGAGTTTTCCTCTACAAAACGATACGAGTTTCAGAGCCTTTAGTATCGAAACTTGCAAAATCAGTTGAAGCAATTTCGGAACCCTTTGACCTTTGCGGCGCCAGTATTGGTAACTTATACCTTTGATTCGAACGGGACCAATAAGTTCTGTTCTAACACCAGTTTCTGATAAGTTAAATGAAAGTTTACTTTTCATGAAAGTATCAGAAATAATGTGTGGTCTTCGTATTGGTTCTTTTATGTACCGCGTTAAACAGAGAGAAGCCAAGTTACATCAGCTATTGCCAAATTTAATTGAGCATTTTAATGTTTTATACAAAAACTGTTGTGCGGATTTTCGTGCAAATTTCAGTGAATTTTCTTACAATGTGAGGCAAATTCCCTAAAATGTTCAAAGGGATCTGCACAAACGTCCTCTCGTAAAAAATTAAATTGCCAAGTTATGGTAATAGCTGATATGGCGTGCCTCCTTTTTGCTAAACGCGGTCCAAATGGCAAAGAAAAGTTGCGTCGGAAGTGGTGATTCCTCTTGGAGGTGAAACAACCCTCATCGATTTGGAAACTCAGATTTGGTATTTGGTATACTACAGTTAATAATTACACTTATTTACAGAATATATCTAAATTTCACTCGCTCAGCTTCCATACTGGGAACTGCTCGAGAACTTGTATCAGATGTTTTCGCTCCCTCCGGCGTCGTGCCCATAAAAAACAGGATCTGAAAATATAAAAGAGGTAAATTAAAGAAATTTCAACAGTTATAGATGAATATTTGTTAAATTCCCTGCCATAAGTTTCTCGTCCAGGCACTATGTAGACGGACTTAAAAAGTAGTCCTTCATCCCTCATTTTCCCCATAACTTCTCATTTGATTAGATACTCACCTGCTAATTAAATTTTTTACTTTAATACCTAGTTTTTAATATTTTTTCTGCACTAGAAAAAAAAACACATTGGATCTAGAGTCCAGCCTCTTGAAAACATCGACAAGAAAAAATACTCTTGATTCAATCGGATTTTTGCTTGAAACAAAACGAAATCCGCTCAAATTAAGAGGCTTGGTTCTTGATTTAAGGTAGATTCTGATTGAATCAAGAGTATTTTCTCTTATCGATGTTTTTAAGAGTCTGGACTCTAGATCCAATGTGTTTTTTTTTTCCCCCAGTGTGTTGTTCGTCATTCAGAATTTAGTCTTTCCGATTCGAAACTACTATCATGCTATCAAATATTGCACGTTCTGTGGGAGCTGTATGACTCGAATGAAAGTGTCTCAACTAGCGCGCTGCTACGTACTGGTTCGCTGGTGCATTCCGCCCCTTCATTCCGTAGCTGGGCCTAAGGCGTTACAAGAATGAATGCATGCATGTGTCGAACGTGAGGCGCTATGAGATAACGATCACCTAGCTGGAGCTCATTTCGTCGCTTCTCTGACGTAAGGACGGATCTTGATTTCCCCGTAAGCCCTGATTCACATATAAATCCATGATTTCTAGAGCTCATGCGGAAATCGAGTGCGTCAGAGGAGCGACGATTTGAGCTGAGCCATATTTTCATGGAGCTCATTATATCAGGCAGGGTGTCCCAGGATTAAGTACGAATATTGAAGGAGTCGATTCTTCGGGTTCAAAAATAATGTTTTTGTGGTCTAAATTCTTTCCAAAAACGCTTTTCCTGGGGGCCACGAACCCTTCAAAGTTGGAGAAAAAAATCATCTTTTTAATACTGTGACAATGTTCATCAACCTTTATTAATGAAAATTGGTAACATGGTGTAATTTTTAGCGTTCTTTTCATTTTTGACCTCCATATAAGGGAAAACTCATTTTGAGGGGGAGTTTAGGGAGTATCGAACCTAAAAGTGGCCAAAATTAGTGTTTCCAGCAACAAAAATTTATTTTTGACGGCACCACTAGATTCACAGTTGAAAAATATTGAGAAATTATAATTAAGGATTGCGTTTTTTCGCAATGACTCATTGTTTCCGAGATAATAGGGACTAATAGGGGATAGTAGGGGGATAATGGTCCCTCCGCAAAGAAAGCGTTTTTGGAAAAAAAGTTATACCACAAAAACGTCTTTTTTTACCCAAAAAATCGACTCTTTAAATATTCGTACTTAATTCTGAGACACCCTGTTTGCACGAGAGAGGAGTAAGAGAACAAACAAAAACTAAACCTATTGATGTGTGCGACTTACCTAAAGAATTGAGCCCATAATGGGTTTGATACACTGACGATCCATTGGAAGCCATCGAGTTGGCTAACGTTGAACTTAGCGTTGGGCTTTGATGCGACAACTGACTAAAACCACCCATAGAAACTCCACCTTGACTTAGCTGGCTTAAACCTAAGGAACAAAGAAGAAACCGCATTAATTTAGTAACAATTAATAAACTCCACCTACAGATTTGTTACTTCTCTTCGCTCCTCTCATAAAGAGTTGGGGGGGGGGGGGGGGTTCACTAACAGGTTTTGAAAATTCATCTAAAAACAAGAGGTTCTAAAAATTATTATTAGAGTCAAAAATAATTGTTTTTAAACTCTAATGAGCACCAGACTGCAGTCAGTGCGCTGAAATTCAAAACGCCTTCAATTTTTTGAACGCAATATGGACATCCGTCGAGATTGTATAGTTGTATCAAGGCGCCGTTGTCGGCGCGTCCTAGTCTTTTTGTTACGGACGAACAAAATCGGTGCGAATAGAGCCGAAATGCCTTCAGTTTTCTACGTTCCGATGACCAAATTGAGAGACCACGTATCTCCGATTGCGACGTTGCAGATTACTTGTCAAAATCTATTTTTTCTTCGGATAACTAGTCAATGTAAAATGTTTCTCCGTGATTTTTCATCTCTGTTAGCAGAGTACCTGGCATACAAATTAAGTTGTAACGTTCGATTGCTTCCCACCGAAATAATAAAATAGGAGCGGAAATTTTGAAACACCGCAATGCAGATACGTGATACTGTACTCTGACCATCGATATGTGATACGAACATCCGTAAAGTTTGAATAGGCATCAAGGCGATATCTTGTCACCAACGCGTCCGTTTATCAAGCGCTGCAGTCCACCAGATACTCAGATACATGAGTACTGAAATTTTCCAATGCAAACTGCCTGAGCTGAACATTCTCCCTCTTAAGTTATGTACTGGTACTAATTAGAGTTAAAAAAAAGATATTTTTGACTGTAATCATAATCTTTGGAACTTCTGGTCTTTGTTTTTCCCGCTAAATAGTGTGGACCCAGCACTATTTATTTCTCCACCTTGTTACGTATACAGTTTGGGCCACTATTTTTTTTCTTTTTTTTTTCTTTTTTTATTCAAGAACTTGATGCTATCTTACAATTGGACGGTTTCACATATCCAAGAATTAGGCCGATTAGCCGTGCAAGGCTAGATTGCCCGTAACCTACAAACCAACAACAATTGGACAGTTTAAGAAAGAGATGAATTCACTTTGGACACTTCCTTTCAAGAAAACAGTTAAATTTTGGACATTGCCAAGGTACCAATGGAGGGTCTCTATGTTTCTGGCTAAATCCGTCGTGTCTTTTTCTCACTCCTACGAGTGTTTCTGGCTGGAGAGAGGAAGGAGTGGGCGTGTGAGAGTGTGAGAGAGTGGGACTGTGAGCTCGATCTTACCGGTAACGCCCCAGCGCGGCTCGGAAGAACTAAACATGGAAGAGGAGCAGATACCGTCGGACATGGCTCCAAACGGCGGGAGACCATGCGACGGGAGTAGAGCACCCGGAGTCCGGAACACGTTCGTCGTCTTCTTTCGCTTCTTCCATTTGGCCCGCCGATTCTGGAACCACACCTGTAACAAAATCATAATATATATATTAATCAAAATATATATATATTATATTGATTTTCGAAGTTCCCTCCCTCTTAATATGCACCCTTTGTGTTCAGATAGTCCAATGGTAGTAACAGAAATTTTAAAACTCTTCAAGAAACTAAATTTAAAAATTTAAAATTGCCTAGTCCCCGACGTAAATAGCCTAGATGCTGATCGTCGTTAAATAAAATTAACTAACTAACTGATTATAAAAGATATTAATAAAACAAATTATAAACAGGTAAAATTTTTAAAATTTGAAAAAAATCTTGCCTAGGTCTGTATAGACGAAGAGAAGATATTTAATAACTGTTAGCAATAGAGAAGGAGAGGTAGAATAATATATACATAAAGTAATATAGTTAGTAATATTTAAGTGCTGTACATAAAACAGCACTTAAATATATTAAACCAATAGATGAAGAGATGATAATAACCCCAGTGTTATCTAGGGGCACAGGGACAAAAGTCGGAACAAAATGTGATATATACCTACAGTTTTTTCACCGTATAGTTTTATAATGTAATATCAAAAACATATAGGAGGAAAAACGGGAAACAGGGCTAAAAATTACACATAACAAATCCGAGACGTTTCCTCCCATAACTGAACCATTTTTAGTCGGAAGAATAAAAATAAAATATAAAAATTGGTTTCTATTTAGAATTTTTATATTTTATTTTTATTCCTCCGACTGAAAATGATTCAGTTATGGGTCTCCGGTTTGTTATGTGTAATTTTTAGCTTTGTTTCCCGTTTTTTCTCTTATGTTCTTGATATCACCATTGTCACGAGCTGCCGTTTTCGAAATTTTAACCTATTTATAGTATAAGCAAGTAAAGTGAAGTATTTGCTTAATTAATTAATGGGAAAATAGGAAAACTTCATGGGATGCAAAATCATGATGGATGACTTTGATCACCATATTTTTCGAAAGTCGATAGTTGCGTTGATAAAAATGATGAAACTTGAGGTTCGCAGCTTGTTACTTTTTTATGCTGCTATGATTGGAAACTAATCTAGTGCCACTAAAAAAAAAAAAAAAAAAAAAAAATCCCCGGTGCCAACGTCTCTTGAATATTGAAGAAACAGGTTAGAAATCAGAATCGCGCGATCAACTTCGTGTCGCGGACTCATATTTGGGGACTCATTCAGTCCATTATGAATGTTCGGGTGCAATGATTAGAAACTAATCTAGTGCCACTAAAAAAAAAAAAAATTCCCGGTACCAACGTCTTTTGAATACTGAAGAAACAGGTTAAAAATCAGAATCGCGCGAGCAATTTCGTGTCGCGGAATCATATTTGGGGACTCATTCCGTCCATTATGAATGTCCCGGTGCAATGATTGGAAACTAATCTATTGCCACTTTAAAAAAAAAAAAAAAAAAAAAAAAAAAAAAAAAAAAAAAAATTCCCGGTACCAACGTCTCTTGAATATTGAAGAAACAGGTTAAAAATCAGAATCGCGCGAGCAACTTCGTGTCGCGCGCTGTCTGTGAAACCGAGGCTTTAGGAGGATCGGCAGGATCCCCTGAGATTGGCCATAACGCGCGATAAAATAAATGGCGGGATATGCTATACTTGACGCTTACCAAATGGACTTCGCACTGACCCTCCTCCCCTCGCGTGGTTTCGATACTTACCCGTCGCTCTGCTCATAAAAAAGCACAACTCAATTACCTATTGAGTCCTGAAAAGCACGAACTTTTACGAACGACAGGGTTCATCTCAGACGGTAGTCACGACTTTTTGTTTTATTGATGAATTTCCTACAAGGGGCGAGCCGGCGACAGCAAGTAACAAGTTAGCCACTGTGATTTAAAAGGCGTCCTTGGGATTTCTGCGAACAATTGGGGCTGAGTCGTTTCTTACGATTCTGGATGATCGAAAAACTAGACAGGCGATCGGAGGGTAGTTTCGACGGGAAAGTTTCACGTAAGAGGGAATGAAAGGGCTTACAGGTACCGGTATGTTTGAGATCAACTTTGAGTTCGAGCAATGGGAAAAGACCGCTAAAATCTGATCGAGGTCTGAATTATTCGTACGTTGAAGGGGGCACTAGAAAACACGGGCTGGATTAAGCAAACTTTAGGTTTATTTCGGTAGCGGGAAGTTTGAATTGGCTAGTCGTAGTGAAAGTTCGTTTCGTTCGTTTAGTTTGAAAGTTTGGTTATTATAGATCGAGGACACGGTCCATTGATGCGAAATGAAATTTCATAAAATTGCATTTTTGCTAAAAAATGCAATTTCATTTCCCTCGGTATTCAACGATTCTTGAGGGGCTGGGAAGCCGCAACACTTATTTCAGAATTCGATAAGAAACTTCGGAATATGACTCAAGGTTTTTTTTTATATTTTTTATATCTTTTTTTAAAAATTTCAAATTAAGATTCTATCGTTTCTATGTGTTTTATGGCACACCGAGTCCACCCTAGGAGCAGTTGTACACAATTTCATGAAATTTTTCAAAATTCCATTTTATAAGTTTCAAGAAATGCTTCATCTCTACGATTACATAACCAGTTAGAGTGAGGCGAATGGTGCAGCCAAAATGGAACACCGCACTTATTCAATTCATATACTCAATTTGTTTTCTTATAGTGTACAATCCAATGCACTTCCAAATCCATCCCTTTTAATTTATTTAAAGGAGAACAAATCAACATTATTCCTTGAAGTTTTCACAGAATTTTCTTCGCACAGAGAAGGAAACTCAAGGATGTTTTAAAGAATTGACGTTGAGTATATAGTTCACCATAAAAGAGGAAGTCTGCAACGTCGCAAATCGATATACGTACGTGGTCTCGTAGTTTCACCATCGATATGCTCAATTGGACATCATTTTGCAATTTGGAACTATAAATTCTGGCTCTTTTGGAAAAACACTTATGTGCATAGGGCAACTGATGGCACATACCTTGTTTTTAAACCGGGCTATAATTTATAGTTCCAAATTGCAAAATGTAGTCCAATTTGCTTTCTTAGTGTACATCCTAATGCATTTCTTAGTATTTCCGTTTAAATCCCAAACTTATCCTGAAATTTTTCAAGATTTACTCTCATGTAATGACTAAGGAGGGAGCGCAGCCATATGGGAAGTGTTAAGGGCACCTGGGGACATCCTAGGGTCGGGGGCGGGGCCCGCTGGAGGCGCATAAAAAGAGGGAGTGACCCCAAGTGACGCAGCCAGCGCAGCAGGGGGCGCGGGTGCCTGCGAGAGACGCTCAGAATGGGTGAGGTTGAGCGACTAGAACTTTAATTACTTTTAAATCGTCAAAATAAAAGTCGCACCCGCTGCACACACTGCGGAAGACAGTTCGAACACGTCAGAGTGGTTTTTTAGTCCCAGTGATTTGAGACGAAGCGCGTTACTGAGAATGGAAGACATCAAAGGCGCCTTCGTGGTGCTGGATACGCAATACGCACATCCGTTAAGCTGGAATAGTTGCATCATGGCGCCTAGATGAATAATCGTATGGGCCATACCTACTTTCAGACATCAACAGTGTAGTCTGCAACCATGTTTCTCTGTTTGTGACGTTGGAGACTTCCTGTCATACTTCATTTTTAAATGGAAAACTTCTCAACCGCAATTCCTAAAAACTGCCGCGATTTTTCCTCTCTGTGCGAAAAAAATGCCACAAAACCTCAAGGAATGACGTCGTTTTGTGTTCCTTCAAACAATGAAATAGGAGAGGAAATTTTCAAACACCGCAAACGAGATACGTGGTTGCTGCCTTACACCGTCGCGTTATAAAGTAGGCTGTGACATTTCATTCGGTTCCTTAAAATGGTGTGTATTTCGAAGCCCTTACGCTGATTCAAAGGCTCTTTGCTAAAAAGAGATTCCTTAAGCTAATTTCTGCAAACCTCTAGCAAAATTTAGAAGTATATCTTTGAAAATGGATCCTTAAACAGGGGATTATAATGATATATCATCGCAAAGAGAAAGCGATACAAAAGGAAAAATTCCCTAATTTATGACAAACTTTAAGTTAGGTGCGAACCTATACCTTAATCCTTCCAAAACTCGCAATTTATTCACCCTCGTTTTTGTATTTTTTTACAAGAATCATTACAAAAATCATGAGTCGCATTACAATACACCTTTCGAGGACCCATGTCCAAAGTTATACCGAATCCTGTATTGCACACGAGGGTGGCAACAACAGAGAATTTGCAGGAGTCTGAAATTGATGATTTTCGTGTTTAAGTGGATACTACTGAGTGAACTGAACACGAGGATACCCTTGGTTCATTAATTGAACAATTATTGGAAAAGATATGACAAAATGATCTGATCTGCTAAAATACGTGTGTTTAAATGGGAAATACCGCCAGATGACTAGGCGGTGCATTTTCTCACTTTTAAATCTATTTTTGTACTATTTCGCATATTAGAAAAAATTTTAAAAAAATACTGTGAAATCAGCTCTTCAAGCACTTTCAGATAAAGCGATAAAATATTTGAATGCAAATTCTCCATTGTAAGACCTACCAAGGAAAGAAGTTGTTTAAGGAACGCCTTTGAATACATCCCTCAGAAGACGACCCTGAGGATGGTTCAACCAAGAAACAAATGCAATAATCCAGCGCATGGAGGCTAATAATTAGCTGTGATAAAATATTCTCGGCCGTCGGATTCGGATGATTAATATTCCGAAATCTGAAACATCAAACTTCACCCGCGAGCCTCGACCCCGGCCCCGGTTGCGGTTCGGTGGCTGCGTGGCGAATGACGGCTGGTGTGATATTATAGTGTGATTAGACTGGTAAGCTTATCTAAAAACCGGTATTTTTACTGTTTTTTCAGGTAAGAATATCAATTTTATTGGTAATCAATTCCCGGTAACTTTGCCATTTTATCTCAGTAATTCTACCACAGTCGATAAAAAATATTGGCATTTTTACCAAGATCCAGTAAAATTACCGAAAAAGTTTAATAATTTTACCGAGATTTCTCGGTAAAATTACCAATTCCATAAATGGTAATTTTACCAAGAAAAAACTGGGATACAATAGAACCCTGAATTCTTGGTAATTTTACCCTTTTCTTAGTAAATACACCGAGATTTTTTTTCAGTGTGAGGATGGTTCAACCAAGAAACAAATGCAATAATCCAGCGCATCGAGGCTAATAATTAGCTGTGATAAAATATTCTCGGCCGTCGGATTCGGATGATTAATATTCCAAAATCTGAAACATCAAACTTCACCCCGCCCCCCCCCCCCGGTTGCGGTTCGGTGGCTGCGTGGCGAATGACGGCTGGTGTGATATTATAGGGGTATTAGACTGTACATTAAGAAGTCAATATTAAATCAAAGCTAATCTCGACCCTTCGTCGCACCCGAGGGGCGGGGGAGGGGTGGCAGGGCGCGGACGGGGCGGGAAGCAATAATGGAATGGGCCCGTTGTACACATAATAAACCACTGTTTGCCCTGCTCTATTAATCCCTAATGGGTTACATCACACCCTCCATTGACACCGTATGAATGAATAACAAACTCACCCTTATTGTTGCCGCGCTTTCTCTTAAAAAACGCTTTTTGTTTTTTCATGCCCTTAAATGACTGGAGATTGAACTTGGTGTGTTGAGGTTGAAATAATCGAGCTACAAGCCAAAAATAAATTAAACGATTAATATTTCAAACTACATGATGAGAAATATTGAAAAACTTACAGGAACTTACTTACTTAAACTTTACTTAAAAACTATCACTCTTCTTTCCTCTTGAATTTTGCCTTATATTGCTTTTTATTCCAAAATGTAGTCGCAATAGATTTGTAACGCTTTCCTCAGTTTGCTAATAGTTTTGTAGTTTTTTTTTGTATATTTTTTAAATTTGTTTTTGTAAAATTTTTCCGCTGGTTAGTTGCACTGAGGAAGACCGCAGTGTTGACGATCGAAACGTTTCTTTCGTTTTGTTTCCTTTAAGTTGTTTAGTGTTTCTCATCTCTATGTAGTTTGAAATATTATTTGTTTAATTCATTTTTGGCTTGTAGCTCGATTTTTTCAATCTTTTTACCGTTTTCTATGAAAGCCAGCCAAATTGGCATTAAAATGTACTTGGTGGATTAACCTGCTAAGATAGATGAGAGTAAAGTAGATAGCGGGGATCTCGTACTTAGCCTTTTTGCCAATTTTTTTTTTTTCATTTTTTTTTTTAATTTTTTGAAAATCTGGGGGCCGTATATTCATTGCCACTCCTCAATCAGCTCCATCTCTTATAGGAAGCCCCATCGATGACCAAAGTGCGAAACCACGTATCTCCGCTTGCTACGTCGCAGACTTCCTGTCATACTTTATCTTTTTTTTTGGGGGGGGGGGGGGAGGGCGGCCAGTCAACGTAATTTCTTGGAAACTATCTTGATTTTCTTCTCTGTCGGAAGAATATTTTGTATAAATTTCAAGCTATAATTTTGGCTTCTTTCTTTTCGAAAAAGTAAAATAGGAGCGGAAATTTTGAAACTTGGCAATGGAGATACGTGGTTTTGCACCATAACCATTGATATGGGTTACATTGTAATTGTGGGAAATTCAAGGAGATCCTAACATGGCATCATAAAAAGGGCAATCTTTGAAACCTCGAGTAAAATTCAGGAGTTTATCTTTGGAAATGGATCCTTGAAAGAGATTAAAATGATTTGCTACTACAAAAATTGAAAAAGACCCGAAGAAAATATACTGCAAGTTTTTTTAAATTTTAGGGTAGGGCTGTTCACTCCTACCGTTGAGTTTGTTGAAATCTTAGAATTTTTTTCCGGCAAATCATTCTGATACCTCGCAAGGATCTATTTTCAAAGATATACTGGTGTGAATCTCACTCGAGGTTGGCAAAAATTGTCATATTAATTATGAAATTTTGAGGGCCTCCTCAAATCTCCCTTAAGATGTAAAACAAAATGGGGTGTCCTAAACGAAAGTAGCAGAATTAAAAACGACTACAAGGACGACCCTCAAAGTTCGAAATTGGAGGAGCAAATATAAAACATTTCTTTTTTTCACCCTCATCTGTCTTGACTTAAATCGGGCTAACTGTGCAACCCTGCTAAGAAAGAGCACCGCATAGTGGTATTTAGTATTTACCACCAGGACCTCAATTTAAAAGTCTCTCATTCTATGCTAATTTTTAGGAAGAAAATTATGCTAAAGTAATATTCTCGTAGGCCCTTTGAAAAAACCCGTTCAGTTTCACTCGTTCGACTAGAAATTTCATTCACTGTATCGCCCTGCTGATAAATAGCACAGTACATCGAGGAAATAGGATTTACTCTAGGTGCATTATTTTTTATTTATTTTTTTTTTTATTTATTTCTTTTTCTTTTTTGTGTGTGTTGCTTTACGTTTTTAGAGAAAAACAACTGTGCAAAAATAATTGACAGAAGGTGGAATATGAATATGTGGCGATGGTGAAATCAGGTAAGTAATATAAACTAAACAACAGCAAGCAACAAGAGACCATCATTCATTCATTCTTCCCTCAGTCCATGGCAACCACCCATTTCAACCACTAGGATAGCTTAATTTTCCATTTTTCTTCTACTTCTATTGCTTTGTCTACCAATTTCAATAATCAGCCTGCAGAATGCGTACCTCCCGGTATCGAAACAGCAAACAAGACGTTGTTCGAACATCACGGAGGATTCGCAATCTACGAAGGGAATTGTTGGAATAAAGGGGGGGAGGAGTGTAATTTGCTGTTTAAGTTCGGAGGGAAAACTTTTTTCAGCCTTTGTCAAATTTTGTCCAATAGACAATACTTTGGCAACGTTGCTCGGTGTCTTCCGCGTGGTGATTGGCGCTCCCCAAGTTGCGGTGGCAACAGCGGAGGGGAACGGCGGGAGGGGCGCCAAGTGCTAAGAGTAGCTTTCATCCCTCCGCGCCCGTTTTCGCAGTTTTCATGAAGTCAGGACTCAGGAACGGGCCTAACCCCGGATAGTTGATCAATGATTAATTGCACTAATAAGTGCGGCTTCTTTTCTTCCCTTAAAAAAGCACCCCTACATCAACCCTTAGCTTTCACGCATTGACGCCGGCTCTCCACCGATGCTATCGTTGGCACTTTCAGCAGGTCCGGATTATAACTTGTGGCGAAAGGGGTGAATTTCTCAGCGAGCTGATTATTGGAATCGATAGATAAAGCGATGGACACAAAGGGTAAAGAAAAAATGAAGTGAACCTATTGATTGAAACATATGGCTGTGGCAGACTAAGGGAAAAAATAATGATAGACTAACTTAGGGTTGCTCGTGGTTCGTAAGTTCTCATTCACTCGCCTCATTTTCTCATTGCCGTCACACTTTTTCGCCAATCGGATTGCTCCATTTTCTCTGAGTACCTTTTGTCCATTGCTTTGTCTATTATTTTCAATAATCAGCCCGCAGATAGCGATTTCTCCTTTGCCTTTTAAGTGCAAAATTTTACAAAAAAGGGTTATTTCTTTTTTCAAATCGACTGAAGTTCCTGTACAAAGTCATGGGAGAAAGAGGGTGTCACCTCTAAAAATCGTCGTTCCCTCGGTGGAGAAACTTAACTTCATTCAAAGGTTGCAAAATTGACTTATGTTTTCACAATTTTCTGTGCAAAATTCCGTGCAATTTCTGCCAAAAATATTGCTGATTCTTGTGTGTAATCAGAACAAAAGAATGTGAAGTTTTCAGCAGGCTAGTTATGAAAGTTGGTAGATAAAGCATTAGACAAAGAAGACGAAGGGGAGACGCAGCCTTCCTATTGGCTGCATTAATGAACTAACTATAGATTCTCTCGTAGGCTATTGTTTGTTCGTCCATTACTTACCTCTCTCGTCTATTGCAACCACCTACTACCCACTTTCACCGATAGGATTCCATTTTCTCTTTGTCATCTTTGTCTGTAGCTTGTCTGTAGCTTTGTCCATAGCAATCAAGGTCATTTGACAAAGGAGTTATAAAATTTTAGAAATTAGGCTATTCTTGAATTGTTTCACTTTTAGTGTTCACTCAAAACAACGCGCTGAAATACTCAATGAGGTGTAATCAAGAATTTTCATTTCGCCTTCAATTGACGGCGATACCGCATGCCCACCGCAGAGTACGTATAGTGGTATCACCCGTTTGCGTATTACTCTCGTGACTTGCGAGACTGATATACAGTCTAGGTGATCGATGGTCCTCCGAATGATGAACTAAACCTTGTCGACCAAGAACATTCGACAAAAACGCGATCATCGTTTACCTCATATTGTAATGTCGCACATTTTATGTTCATACGAAATATTGCGCTGATTCCTTGTAAAGATGCAGTCCAGACTAAGTAAGCCTAAGTAAGTTCTGTGGGTCCGACCTTATTTCCTAGGAGAAGGATGTTACGTAGGCTTACTTAGTCTGGACTGCATCTTTACAAGAAATCAGCGAATTATTTCATTTGAACATAAAATCTATTTAAATTTATTCAATGTATCACCATCTTAAAAATAAACTTTCATCGAGCAAGAGACATTGTTCGATCCAACCTTATCTGGGATTTCAAGATCGATTAACTCTCATACGAGTACCAAAAATTGTCTTTGTCAGTGAAGAAACGCACCCAGAAGATAGTAGAAGGAACTACGAATATGAAAATCCCGAAAACGCCAGCTAAAACATGACCAACGAAAACTTAAAGGGAGATACTGCCGTGCTAAGGAAAAACGCCGTATGGGCCTTTATAGGTTGCCAGATTTACTTCGATAAAAACAGAATTTACTAGAAAAATGGTAAATATTTTTCTTCAAAAATTTCAGACAATTTTCTTGACAATTTGATCCAAAATATCTGAAAATTTCAAGGGAAAGCATGAAAAATTTTCTTCAAAAGTACATGTTTTGTCCGGGGAAATTTTGCAACTCTCAAATGTTCATACGGCGTCTTTAGCACAGCAAGATAAGAGGGGGGGGGGGTATTTATTCAATCATAATTTATTTTAATTCATTCGATCCACCATCATCTAAAAGTTAAACTTTCATCGAGCTGAAGAGACATAGTTTTTTTTTCAGGATCCATCCAACTTTTTCTAGGATTTTAAGATCGATTAGCTTTCACACAAGTACCAAGAATTTTCTTCGCCAGTGAAGAAGCGCACTCAGAAGATAGTAGAAGGAACCCTCCTGTCGAGGAAAAGAGACCCGGGGGGGGGGGGGGGTGTTAGAGAGAGAAATTTGAAAACGAAGACGGAGCTTTCAGCAGAGACCACGAGGTGCACGGAGCACAATAGGAAGGAGGGTGGGCGGGGGTTGTGGCCTGTTGCGTTCAGCAATGAGCCGGGAAACGGAGGGGTTGGGGTGCGAGTCGTGAGGTGGCAGGGCGAGGGGGGAGGGGGTAATGAATTTTCTGGGAGAGCTGTGAGCCATCCGTCAGGCGCTTCGGTCTCCACTGAGTTATGCTCTCCCGGGGGATTCCATCAACATCGCTTATCCATTCCGAACCCCCCTCCGTCCCCGCCCCGCCGCTCTCGCAAATAAATTATTGACTTAATGCTGTCCTTTTGTTAACTTTCCCGGGACTTCATATAAAATTCATTTTTTATTTCTCCCTTTGTTCTTTTTCGCCTCGTCGAAGAGCCGCGGTCGGGGATCCGCCGATTTGGAGGTTAAATCATTGATGAACCGAGATTTTCGGTCCGAAGGCTGCCGCGCATTTTCGACGTGTGAGCTTTCGATCTTTTGGGTTGGGCCCTGCATTTTGCACGCGGAAGATTTCTGGTGGGGACTTGTCGATGGCCGAAGAACAAAACCACGTATCTCCATTGCGGTGTCTCAAGATTGTCGTTCCTTTGATACTGGTGCCTGATGAGTTATTAAGAGGAGATTATCATGACTAAAGGCACATTTCTATAGCAAAAAAGCAAATCCAATTGCAGTGTCTTGAAATTTCCGCTCTATGTTTTTATTTTAGGAAAGAAATAAATCAATTTTATGGTTTAAAATTTGCACAGAATATCTTGCTAATAAAGGAGAACATTCAAGTGAGTTTTCGAGAAATTAAGTTGATTAGTTTTCCAAAGAAAGCATGACGTATTACAGGAAGCCTACAATGTCGCAAAATGAGATTAAGGGCTTCGTTTCTTGGCTATCGTTATCATATGCGGAATCTTCGGATGAGAAAGCTACAGATGAGACGGGGCTTTCTTTTTAATACTCTGCGCTTTGTAATGGCTTCCATTAATTTAAGAAAAAAACTATTGTGATAAACATTACTTTTAGTAAGTAATGTGTGATGAAGGACAGTTCCATATCCAGTAAACTATGTCTGTGGACAGGTTTATGTATGGTCTATTGGTCCAGTCCAAGTTTATGGAGTGAAATAAGTGTATTTTTCGAAGAAATAGCTGAGACGCACGCTGCGGTAGGCATGTTGCCGATGTGGTAAAATTGAAGGCGAATTTTAGTGGCCGATATCTATCAATAGGTTGACGCATCGTCTTCTATGGGCTCTAGCAAAATTATTGAAGGTATATAAATTGTAGACAATGTCTGATGTATGTAATAAGATGATTTTCGTTAACCTCCTTTAATATATCGACTTTATTCATGAAAATGCTAAAAATAAAACAATCCAACCAACTTCATAATCGAATGGTTCCAAGAATAGAAGCTGGAGTCTCGGAAAATCTCAATACGAGAAAGTAAACCTCGCCCCAACTGATCAAATCAAAGCTACAACAAAATATCCGATCATATTTTGTTTTTTTAAAGGAAACTAAACGAAACACTGTCTGGAAATATCTGTGAATATTTTTGAAGGAGTCACAAAAAATGTTATGAAAAAAAGTTAGTTTGCAAAAAAAGAAACTACGAACACTGAGATTAAGCAATTTCGCCATCGAATACTCTAGGTCATCGATTTTAGTCATCAATATAACAAGAATAATACATAATCAACTAATTTCAATCTCGAATGGATCCAAAAATAGAGGGTGGATGGGGTCTCGGAAAATCTCATTTTGATCGGTTTCTGTTTCAAAAACTCATGAGTCCTAACGTCCTGCATGATCAACGGAAGCCAGGGCTCATGAGTTTTTGGGCTTATGCCCGTCTAAAAGGAACCGATTCAATTGGAGAACGTAAATCCCTCCTCAACAGGTTGAATCTGAGTAACGCAATTATCTCTCTTTTATTTTATTCTTTAGAAACGAACCGACCGAAACATCTCCTTGAAATTCTTCGTGAATATTTTTCAACGAGTCATAAAAGATTTCAAGAAAAATGCTCGTTGGTTAAAGAAAAGAAGAAGGCAAAAACACATAAACAGATATATTTTGCAATAAGGCATTTGTGGCAATCGGATAAAATATGGACGGTGAGTCAGTGAACCTATCAGACCACGTATTTCAGTTTGCAACGTCGCAGACTTCCTATCTTGCTTTATTTTTTAAAATAAAAAACCACTCTTCGTCAATTCCTTAAAACCTCCGTGAATTTTCTCCTCCGTACGAAGGAAATTGTGTAAAAACTTCAAGAAATGATATGGATTTGTTTCCCTTTAAAAAAATTAATTTGGAACGGTGGTTTTCAAACGCAGCAAACGACATACGTATGTGGTCTAGTTCCACCGTCGATACGTCATGAGCCATGAATATGCCAAAAATAAAACCAAAAGAACCAACAAAATATAGGAATAGAGCTAGTGGAAGGCTGCGCGTTGATGACGGCGCAGAGATACAACTATTCGTGCTTCATGGATGCCCGTATCGCATCTGCAAAATTGAAGGCGCGAGATGTGAATTTGTAGATCGTTTCACGCTTTCAATGAGGTGACGCTCAGATTTAGGAGAAAAGTTAAATAACGAGGTGCCATTATATCTCGCCTATCTTCAGCTGGGTTGATACACGATATAATTTTTTTCCCCCAATTTGGCGTCTTATTCCTTTTTTAGGCTGTTTTTTTAGATGTACATCTAGAGCTAATATCGGTGGTGAACCTAGCAAACCGCGAATCTCGGTTTTCGACGTTGCGGACTTCCTGTCATTAATTATTTATTAAATGGAAAACAACTCAATAGAGAATTTGCAGGTGTCTTAAATTTTGTGAATTTCATCCTTAAAATGATACTGCTATGAAAACTGAGCACTAGGATATCCTTGGTTTCTAAATTGGACAATTGATGGAGGAAATATGACAAAATGACCTAATCTGCTAAAATGCATGTGTTTAAATGGAAAATGCCGCCAGTTGACGTCATAAGGCGGCACATTTTCTCTCTTTTAAATCTATTTCTCTCCAATTTCCCATGTCAGAAAAAAAGTATGAAAAATACTGTAAACTCAGCTCATTAGGCACTCACAGATGAAGCAATAAAATTTTTGTGTGCAAATTCTCCATTCTGGAAAAATTCCGTGATTTTCTTTCCCTCCGCGACGAAAATTCTGTGATAACTTCAAAGAATGATATTGATTTGTTCCCTTTAAAAAATGAAAAAAATGAAATGAAAGCATAGAATCTTAAACACCGCCAACAAGATACGCGATCCGATAGTTTCACCGTCGAAATGTTATCGACTTCAGTCATGAATATGCCAAAAATAAAGCAATCCAACAGAGCCGACTCTCACATCCAAAAATAGACGCTCGGATCCGAGAAAATCTCAATTGGAGAACGTGAACCCCTCCTCAACATCGAATCCTCCTCGGCATCCAATAAAAACAGGACCCGGGCACCGAGCCGTACAACACTCCCTCTACACGACGCGCATCGGTGATCTAATACAACGGAACTTCGTCCATCTCACGTTCGAGGGGACGGAGGAGCGGGGGGAGGGGGGTGGGGGTAGGGGGCAGCGCGACAGTGCACACCGCTCGGTTGGATAATTGAAAACACTTGAGAGGGAAAGCGGAAGAAAAGAAGGTGGTTTGATATTTCAAAATGGCGCCAAAGCTCGCCATGGCGGGAACCAAAGCTCGTCGCGGGGGTTTCCGCTCGGGGTCGGGGGAGTTGGCGCAGACGCCGGAAGGAGCGCGCCGCACAGTGGATCGAGTCGATTAGAGAGGTCGCACATGAAATTATTAACTATAACTAATGTTTATTTCGTCATATTTTAAATTGTAACGGGTGCTTCCGGTAGAAAATTCCACAAAGAAACCAATAGACTCACTTTTAGAATCTCTAAATTTTGTATAAACGGAGTTGTAAGCCTTTAAAGTTTCCAAATTTTGTCCGACCTCACCTGTTGACTCTATCCACCGTGCGGCGTCGCGTTGCCTGGAGACGCCCGAACTTTCGTTTCGGTTCGGGCGGGTTGAGTTTAGCGGGGGAGCTTGGAGCTTTGTATGCTACTGCTCGGGAGCTGAGAGTGGGAGACGGGTCAGCTTTCATGGTTTCTCGTTGTCGAGATTTCAGGGCTTGTATTTAAAGTCGTCTCTAAATCAACTTCTACCTCTAGGAGACCACATATCGACGGCAAAAGTGCGAAACTGCGTATCTCCATTCCAATACTTAAAAATCTCCGCTGCTATTTTATTTTTTCGAAGAAAAACAAGCCAACTTTATTGGTTGTTTAAATACAGAGCTAGCGAAAACCACAAGACTAAAGTCACGAGGTCCAAATGCTCCTCAGGTTAAAAATATCGATCAGATCATTAATTGGATCGCATTTAGCAAAACGAAACCCGCGCGATTACAGTGTTTTCAAAATCGTCCAACTCCTCCTTCTCTTTTAAAAATACGTAATTTATTTACAGTATTACAATTTATACACTTATTTTCCTTCAAGATTAACAATTTTTTGGTGGGAAGCCAAAACTGTTTGCTATTCTAGGAGATTTTTTAGACGATTATGAGGAAGCAGCATTTTTACAACGCACTTTTTTCGCGCTGGTTCCTTTTTGCTTAATGCGATCCAATTGATTCAGTTATCGGAATTTACCATGCCGATAGATCGGTCGTTTCGATCGACCTTCCTCTATCCCTCTTATGATTTTCCTTTGTTTTTCTCTGATGCTTTCTCTCTTTTTTCTTCTCAAAGACTCTCTTTTTTCTTCAGGGAAGGTAGGACCATTCGGACCTATTGGTGCCGACCTAAATGAACTTGTTCAATTTTTTTAAAAATCTAAATCTCTTTTCTTCCACTTCTTTATCTTTCCTATTTCTTCTGTCTATTTTCAAGCTTTTTTTCTCCTTATTTTTCTCTTTCTCCTTCCTCCACTTTTCTTCTTAAAATCTAAAATATTCCTATTTTTATTCTTATTCGTCTTCTTGTCCTTCGTGCTCCTCTTCTATTGCATTCTTCATTCTTCGTCTTCCTGTTCTTTCTATTTTCTACTTCTATTCCTTTACCTTTTCGTCCTATATTCCTTTCGCTTTTCATCTTTCATCGCTTTTTCAATAACAACGCCTAAATACAACTATTCGAGCTCGAAGGATATCCGCATCGCATACACACAAAATTGCAGGCGTTCTGGTTTTGTTATGTGTGAATTTCGGTCTAAATATATCACATGACTCCGTTGCATATATGATTTCGTTACTCATAGCTGGATTACATTTGCAATAAGGAACCACTATCTCTGACTCTCCCATAAAAGCTTATATCTGCATAGTGAAACCAATTGCATGTATGTTGTTTCTAAAATGGGCTAGAAATAGTGGTTCCTTATTGCAAAATGCAATCCAGTTAACCTCTGTCTTCCGGTGATCTATTGCTTCTTGACGTTTTCAATATGTTCCTCTTGACATTACCTTAATTTTACAGCCTATCTCTTCAAAACCAGTCAATAATAGTTCACCTGCTGAGTCGCAATGCCTGAAGTACCCTCTTCCGGTTGTGCAAGGTGCAATACGTAAATGTAGTCCAAATTGATATCAATATGCGAAACAAGTCCATCTACACAAGAAATTTATTAGTGATAAACTTCTTTCAACTATAGCGAAATTCTGTTACTTTCCCTTGAGAAATGCTGAATAGGAAATTTCCTTTCTATTACGCAGAGGCTGACGAGATAAGAATACATTTTAACGATACCAACATCATTTTTCATTCCTCTTTTCCGCGCTTGTTTTTATGAAATCAATCGATGACAGCCGCAAAGCCAGGCAACTCAACCACCTTACGCCGCAGTGACAAGTCAATGTCGAGGGAAGAAAAAAAGCTTCAACAAGTGGAAGATAAACGACGCCAGTGACAATATATTCAGACGATTTTTTCCGTGCTCCGAGAGCGGCGCGGAGGGAGAGGTCCATCAAATCCAGCCATCAATAAAAAAAACATCACGAGAAGACGGAAAATAAAATTAACAGAGGTACATCATCATCGCATCGTCGGGCTCCTCTCGCGGATGCCGCATTGCGCCGCAAACGGTATGTTTCTCCGCAACACTTGAAGGTGCCGAACAAGTAAGTATATTTCATTCGTTTGAAAGTGCAGGTTTATACAACCGAATATCCTCTAAGAATCGCTTAAACTTTTCCTTACGTGCCTCACGTACATGTTACTTTCATGTGTTGTTTGGCACTAATTGAGTGTATCTCTGCGGAAAACCAACGCGCCTTCATTTTATCGCATATGCAATACAGCCATCAATGACGTACGAATAGTTGCATCGGAAAGAGTGTAAAATCCTCCAGAGCTTTGCATCACTCGTTTACTGCGTGTTCATGTGGATTAAGCATAATACAAGGTCTCTTAAACATTTTGTGCCAGATTTTACTCCAGGATCATCGATTTCTGAGCGATTATCCCGATGTTATTTCTATAAAGTGACGTTTAATAAAATTGGAATTTCATCTTAATTTATCACGATTTTTTGTTCGATGATATGGCGAGAAATCACTGACGATAAAATCCCCGTTTTATTCGCAAATTTAAATAATGAAATCGCAGTTTTTTATGCGATAGTATTGCAATACATCGACGCTTATAAAATTGCGATTCATTTTCCGATCAATTCGCAACTTATCGAGATCATTGCTACTTGGGTACGAGTAAAGAGGAGATCTCATTAAAATAAGGGTAAACAAGGCTAAAAAATTATTAAAACACTAAAACGCAGGACGTTTCGAGCTGTTACCAGCTCATTTTCAGCCGCAAAAACACATAAAACAAGTGAAAAAATTGAGTGGCGACCTGACCCCAGCCGTTATCACGTAACCACCGACTCGAATAGCGAATAAGCTCGAAACGTCCTGCGTTTTAATAATTTTTTAGCCTTGTTTACCCACATTTTAATGAAATCTCCTCTTTATTCGTATATCCGGGCTATGTTTTTGTGCTTTATTCTTATCTACACTGGGTTACTTGTGTCCTCTTGTTGATTTGCGACTGGATTTTAGAAATTTTGACAACTTCGTTTCTCGTTTTTGGGTACGAGGATATCAAAGAATTCTCTAAAAAAAACTGGCAACAGTGGGCAAGAGGGACTTGGCGAAAGAGCTACCTCGGATGAAAGAGAATGATGCTTTACGGGCCCTTGCGCAACCCGTATTCCGCGACTCCCCCGAAATCGCGCCCGGACCGCCCTTTGCCGCCCTCGCCGCCACCCCCGCAAACCGGCCCCGTCCCTCCGCCGACTCTCATTTTTACTTTTTATCGAGTCATAAACAGTGATCAACTTAAATCCTTGCAGTTTTCGTCCCCCGCCACCCTTCCCGATTCCCAACTTCAAACACCCTCCAATAAACTTCTCCTCACTTCTATTAAACTTCCGACACCTTTTGTCCCGGCCCGTCTTTTCCCATCTTTTTTTACACGCGTCCTCGTGGAAAGGCTCAATGCGACGGCGAAAGCTCAAACACATGTATCGCGAGGGCAGGGCCGCAAAACATTCTCGTGAATAAACATTCTCGTGAATAAACTTTCTCGTGAATAAACATTCTCGTGACTTTAATACACTGAAAAAAGTTACGGGTGGTGAAGCCGTAGTTTCGATTGCTCCGGATGCTACGACCGGAACTTTCGGCCTCTGAGCCCGGAACGCAGACAGTATGTCTATATGGCAAGTAATTGTAAGTATTGTACAACAGGGCCGTAATCTGGAAACACTTTTCTTCACAGACTCTTTTGGATCATATCAGTGTAACTGAAAACTGACTACTGAGAAGTTCGCGACCCGTCGAACCGATTAGGCGGTAAATTGGGGAAGAGGGGATTCAGAGCAAACATGTTCAATCAGGAGATCAACATTTATCCGTCTTGAAACGTCTCAAAATTGTCTCTCAAAATGATTCCCTCAAAAGATTATTAACCTCTATTTTGGTATGTAATTTACAGAGAGCAGAAAGGTTTTATAGGCAACAGAGATGGACTTCTGACGTAGATCCGCTAGTATTTCCAGAAAGGATCGCGTCAGGAATGAGACGGCACGGGAGATCATGGATGTCCAACAGACCATCGTGCGTGACATGATGATGAAACAGCTCATTTGGTATGGCCATGTTCAGAGAGTGGCAGGAGAGAGGTTGCCGAGGAAGGTCCTTGATTGGGTTCCTCACAGGAGAAGGCGCAGAGGACGCCCAACGAGAGGTTGAAGGGATATGATTGAAGCAGAAATGTTGAGTTGCTCAATGCCCCACACTGGAAAAAAAACGCATTGGATCTAGAGTCCAGACTCTTAAAAACATCGACAAGTAAAAATACTCTTGATTCAATCAGATTGAAGCTTAAATCAAGAACCAAGCCTCTTAATTTGAGAAGATTTCCTTTTGATTTAAGCTTAAATCTGATTGAATCAAGAGTCCGTTTTCTTGTCAATGTTTTAAAGAGTCTGGACTCTAGATCCAATGTGTTTTCTTCGAGTGCACGGGTTATGGTTCGACAGAGGGCAGTGGAGAGGTTACGTGTCGTAGAGTGCGAGGGAGCGCTATAAAGCGACCTAAAGGTATGATTATGTATATTTACAGAGAATTTTTTTGAAAGGAAACAATAATATCAGACTTTACGTGTAATGAAAATTATAGTTAATCGTGCTAAATATCTAAAATGTCGGTCGCGTTATCCTAAATTCATACAGATATACAACAGTGGCGTATTGGGTTCTTCTATATTCAAAACCCAAGACAACGCAATGAGTAGAGACATTTAAGTGATTTTCAAGTCGAATAATTGAAACGGAATTAGGCGAGGATTGTAGAAAGTTCTGCGGCTTAAAATCTTAATTGACTAAGTTCATGTTAAATACCGAACATCTCGACTTTCGTGAGTCCTTCTTAATCCTATCTAAACGCACAAACTCCCCCTCTTAGGTTCGTTGCCCCGATAAGATTGTTTCCATTCAAGATTCATGAGTTTCATTCATTGGACTCCGATAAAGTGACAAAAATTTGAAGTAAACCATCCCACCAGGAGATTTTCATCCGTGCATTTAGAGTCCCTTTGCCCGTTAACGGTCACAGTTCGTAAAATTGACACCTGCTTCAATTAGAAAATAACACTTTTAATTCTCCGTAATAGAGGGGACATAAAGTCGACCACGGGAGTTTTTCGGGGAAAGTTCAAACGGAAGCCAGCGTGGTACACATAAAATCATAGCCAGAATTCTCTGACTAAATTTTACACTTTTCATCACGTGTGTTCCCAGAAGAAACATGTTATTTTGTGCAGGTAAGGGCTGTTGACACAGATTGAAGGATTCTCTGAATTGTCCGTAATTCGTAAAAGTGGCGTGCATTAATTGGAGAATAACTCACTTGGCTCAGCGTGTGGCAAAGGGAGGAGGGCGGCTGCAGTTTTCCGTGATTACAGGAGCCTTTCGCAGAAAATACAAATAAGAGCAATTGCGAAGCACAAACGATGAATCAAAGCCAGAAAGTTCTGACCACACAAGCTTTTAATTTCGACCCTGCTAAAATGGTCAGTTGAATATCTGCTGATGCGAGTAGAAAGTCTAGCGATGTTAATAGGATTTCTCTCGTCGTTTTTCGCCAACTGATATGAGTAGAGATCAATTTGATGTCGGTGCAGACGTTGGACCTGCGATATCTGATATCGTAGGCACTAATCACCGTATCAAAATACTTATAAAAACGGAAAGTGATTATTTTTGAATGTTACGCACATTTAAGACGTGTTTTGATGAGAGACCCTGCGCGGCGCGGCGCCTCTAGAAAATAAAATTATAAATGTACCGATATTGGTAGAATTTTTCAACTGATATTTGTAGAATATCCTAGGAATCTCAGAAGAATTTTAGGAACCTGAAAGCTTCATACGAAGTATTACGATCCACGAAAATTATTCACACCATTATCAATTGGACCGCGTTAAACAGAAAGGAACAGCGCACTACAGAGCTGTTGCCACATTTAATTGGGCAATTTAATTTTTTACATGGAAACGGTCGCAAATTTTCGTGCAAATATCAGGGATTTTTTCCATAGAACGAAGAGAATTCCTCAAAATGTTCAAAGGAATCCTCACAAACGTTCTCTCGTAAAAAATTAAATTGCCCAGTTATTTTGGCATTATCTGATGTGGCTTGATTCCTTTTTGTTAAACGCGGTCCAATTTTATTCATTATATCTGAATCATAATTTTTTCATATTATTTTTATCATAATTTAAGACCAGATATGCAATTATGAAAAACGAGGATGTCTACTCGTCATTTGTAGCAGGGGCGCTTACATTACTTGGAATACAACATGTGCAATGGATCAGTAGACAAGGTACAAAGTTAAGCATTCTGATACATGTTTTTTAACCAAAATTTTATTTAGAACACGATTTGCGCGACGAAAATTACTGAAATCAACTCCACACCAAGATATTTAACGTTTCTTTTGACGCGTGCATTCAAATGTCCCGCTCATGAAAACTCAATGGTCTACGTGAGTCAAATCGCACACTAAATGTTACCATGGCAGTCTCTGCGATATGAAAATCCGGCAACCTCAATCTTGACACTTTGGCTCAGCTATAGCAAATTGTTCATAGTTTAAACAACTTAGGGTGGAAAATGAACAGTGCTCGATTGAGGACCCGGCCGAAACCGTTGTAGTACGCGATTGGACTCACGCCGTAGAGTATTGAGTTTCTTGTGACCGGGCAATTTAAATTTCCCATGACCAATGTAAAGTAGGGACATTAATGGGCGGCACCCGATTCCCTCCCGAGATTCCCTCCCGGATCCGATTCCCTCCCGCTAATGACCGCTGGCCAAGTCCGTTTCCGATTCCCTCCCGCTAATGACCTCCAATAAAATGAAGCGGCAACGTCGCATTAATCATTCAACTTACCATTTCCAGAGAGGTGCGCTGTTTCCCGTGAGTGTTTCAGGAAAATTAGTGTATATTCACAAAATTATGATGATTTGATGAAGAAAGTGGGCTAGGTTGATAGAAAGTTCCCAAAGTCTGTTTCATATGTATGCATGAAACAAAATTTGAGAACCCTCTCCCCCTTCTTAGAATTTTTACTTTCTCGTTTTAACATATTTTCTTCTTTGACGCATCGGGCTCTCTATACGCCCCTTTTAGTTTTTCTGTGAACATCCGGCAGCCATAAAGAGGGTTAGAAGGGGGAGAGGATTCTCAAATTTTGTTTCATGCATACATATGAAACAGACTTTGGAAACTTTCTATCAACCTAGCCCACTTTCTTCATCAAATCATCATAATTTTGTGAATATACACTAATTTTCCTGAAACACTCACGGGAAACAGCGCACCTCTCTGGAAATGGTAAGTTGAATGATTAATGCGACGTTGCCGCTTCATTTTATTGGAGGTCATTAGCGGGAGGGAATCGGAAACGGACTTGGCCAGCGGTCATTAGCGGGAGGGAATCGGATCCGGGAGGGAATCTCGGGAGGGAATCGGGTGCCGCCCACATTAATATCATAATTGGATTGCATTTTGCAAAAAGGAACCAGGAGCATTGCAATGTTGCAAAGACTGTGCAACTTCTTTTGTCTTTGTGGAAAAACCTGACTATCCATTAACAGTTTCTATTTTACCTACTCGCTTCAACTGTAAATTTAGGACAAAATTACCATATAAATATTTCCACTAAATTTCTAAATTTTTCCACGATTTCAGTAATTTTATTGGTAAGGATGAAGTTGCACAGTCTTAGCATCATTGCAATGCGTCTGGTTCCTTTTTGCAAAATGCAATCCGATTGGGAGTTGGTTTCAGTAATTTTCGTTGCGCGAATCGTGTTTTACGTGAAATTCAAGTTAAGAAACGTGTAATCAGAATGCTTAAATTCGTTTGTCTAGTGGTCCATTCTCTCGAGAGGGGCGAAAAAATTCCTCTCTGACAGAAGAGGAAGCGAGCTTGGAGGAAGAAGGACAAATGAGGGCCAGGAAGGAAGCTCGGGCTCCTCAAACGAGCTCATGAGCGAAAGTCTTTAAACGCCTTGATCTCTAAGCGCAGACTGCGCAGCGCCCCAGCCCCAGCCCCAGCCCCCCATAATCAATAGTTGCCATTACATCGGGACGCGCCAAGCTACGCTCTCGCCACACCGCCACTGCGCGAGGCAAAAACACCCTATCTCCAACGTAAACAACACGGAAATACGCGGTTTTTGCCCAGCAGGGCAGACCCTTTAATGTTGCCGCTTTGTGACGTGAATTTTGCACACGAGTTAAATGGGGAATGGACTACAAGGAAGGGTACAAGATTAAGAACCGAAATATTGATGACCAAAGTTCGAAACCACTTATCTCTATTGCGATGTGTCAAAATTTCTGCTCTTATTCGGTATTTTCGAAAAGGAACAAGCGAAGTTTATAGCTAATCAAGAAGGTTTTGCAGAAATTCGACTTGTTTTCCGAAGAAAGAAGGAATTATGTGTAGAAGTCCGCTACATTGCAGGCGGAGTTACGCGTTTGGCACTTTGACCATTGATATTTGTTTTCGTGTCAAATTTTCACGTGAAATACAATGAAGTCTTTAGAACTCTCCAACTTCAACACATAAGTTAAAAAATAACGGTTTTTGTCTACGCTGATCCACTCTTCCCGCCTAAAAATACCAGAGCAGCAATATCGTCAACACAAATTTCGCCTTCAATACCAGCACATAGGCAGCAAACCTACACACGAGCACAAATAGTTATCAATTAAAAAACGTATATTTACCTACTTTTATTTAGTTTCCCAGGAAAGATATAGGACCATGCGTAAATCTGTTACGGAGGAAGCATTTTCCTTCATGGACCACCTATTTTTTGACACGATTGAAGGTACCTTGGATCAGAAGAAAAGAGAAATGTGTGCAAAGTCAAGCTCTGTACTGCTGTCTCAGCAAAAATGCCGTAACTCCACTCCAATTTTTTCAATATTTTCAATATACTGAGGACCTACTGCTCAATTACCAAAAAATGCAATTGCCCTCAGGCTTCCTTTTTTCATTTTGAGTTCCTAATAGTGTGCCGGAGTTGTATCGGAAAAATGAAGGATGAATTAATATTTGTCAGATTTTTGTAACATAGTATTTTGTCAGAGAAAAATTGAAAAAGTGGCGAAGGGAGACACGGCGTTTATACTTTTGACGGCAATATAAATGTTTGCCTAATGTGTAGGTTGATTTCAATACTTATCTCAACCTTCGTTGATCATGGTTTTTTTGCGAGCGGGAAGTTTGAATTTATCTTTTTCAATGTAAAATGCAAAAGTTAATTTCTCACCTACGAGTTCATTTTGAAATTTTTCAGTATTTTGCGTGTGTTCTGCGAAAAATTTAGATTAGAAAACATGTGCTATAGTGCTAAATTTCTCACCCTGTTTAACTGTCCATTATAAAGAGGATTGCATTTTGCAACCGAGAGCATTCTGATGTTGCTAGAATTGTGCAACTTTGCAAGTAAACTACTAAAATCATGCAAAAAATTAAATTCACAAAGGTAATTTTCCTCTTGAATGCATAGTTCATTAGGAAGTAAAGAAAACGCGTGTTTAGATGATCAATTTATTTTTGCGAGGTAAAAAAAGTAGCAAAATCTTAGCGACATTGGAATGCTCTTGGCTCTTTTCTGCAAAATGCAATCCAAGAGAACTTTTCATACGTTATGGGGGAAAAAGTTGATTTCCCAAGAAAATCTGGCAACCGCGGGGGCTACTATTCAATATCAGACTCAGGTAACTCCCCTTTGAGCCCCCTCCGACGCCCTCCCCACTCTTTCACCCCTTCGGACTCGCCCCATCCCCCCCTCCGCGGGAGAAAGTCGGAGTTTACGAGTGCTTCACTTTCGCGCGCTCCCTAAGTTTTAAGCGGCCATCGACGATTGTGTAGATTTTATTTTACGATGCAGTAAAGGTTTCCTCCGCCATTAGCGCCGGTGTCGATCTCGCCTCGTAAACCCGGCTAGAGTGCGCTAGTGATAGTTTTAAACTGGCGCCATTCCGTTCCGTTCCGTGCCGCAATAAAATTTGATCGAGTTACGGAATTGATTTTTCGTGCGGCCCATACGTATGCAGGATTTTTTGTACCTATGCAAAGAATCATGACTGAATTGGACTACGTTGAGCAGAAAGGAACCAAACCACATAAACTATTGCCAAATTTAATAGGGCAATTTAATTTTTTACATGAAAACGATTGTGCGGTTGTGCAAATTTCAGTGAATTTTCTGCATTGTGCGAAGCAAATTCCTTGAAATTTTCAATGGGATCCGTACAAACGTTTTCTTATGAAGAATTAAATCGCCCGGTTTAAATTGCAACAGCTGATGTGGCTTGGTTCTTTTCTGCTAAACGCGGTCCAGCGGCTCTAACGAGCAAACGAGCATGTTAACATCACTGAAAAATACTTTCCTTGAGATATTGTCTTGACTCAAAGCGTCGTTTCTTGCCGACAAAAAAGGTTTTTTTGAAGTTGAATTCGGGCGGATTTAACTTTAAGTCAGTTTTTTAAAGTTAAGAAAATGTCGTTTTGCTATCGTTGAGTTTAAGTTTAAAAAACGATAGCAAAGCAACGTATCTTTGACTAAGAAAAACCAAAATTTGTTGACAAGAAACGATGGTTCAAGTCAAAATAATATCTCAAGAAAATTTTTCTCGGTGAGTAATGGACAGGGATCATTTTCCCGGGAAAGTCAATCGCTGAGAACCGGTAAGTTCCCCAAAAACTCTCTGAAACGCCCTCGTTGAGTCGTGTAGGCGTGAGTGATTAATTATCAAGAGCACGTATGTGTATAGGTGTGTATTTTTTATCAGAGTTTCCAGGGAGAGAAGATATATCATTTTTCCTTGAATTCCTAGTGACGACTAAATTTTCAACATCTATTTCTCTACAAAATTCGGCTAATTCAACTAGAACATGAACTAATCTGCCATAACAACGAAATTCATTTCGGCTGTAAGAGCCAAGAATTGTGCGTGAACTGTTGCGTGCCAAAGTTTGCTCCGTTCACTCACAATCAGTCTATAGTTTAAAAGCGACCAACGTTGTGGTTTGCCTTCAAAAATTTAGGTAGGTCAAATGGTATGCAGACAGTACGTCTACAGAAAAAAGGGCCACAAAAAAAGGGCTAACTTTTTTAGTCTACAGTCAAAACGTCTACATTAAAATGCCTACTGAAATTATGTCTACAGATTAATGTGTCTACGCTATTAAAATGTCTACGGTTTGTTTTCCCACTTAGAAAATGTCAAAATATTTTTGTTGGCCACTAAAAATATATAAAATATATTTATAAAATAAAAAAATAAATAAAATATATATAAAATACACATGATATTTATAGGGTCAATTATTCGCGAAATAAGACTCACAATTTTTACGCATCAGCTTCTGCAGCATCCACAGCCTCGTCCTGGCTTTGGGGATACACTTTCAAATGAGATTCTTACCAGACGACATAAATACGTACTTTGACATTTTTGGAGTAGGCAGTCAAACCAAAGACATTTTAATACCGCAGACATATTTTCCTATAGACACTATTTTATAGGCATTTTCATGCAGACATTTTGACTGTAGACCAAAAAAGGTAGCCTTTTTTTTGTAGCCCTTTTTCTTTTAGACCTACTGTCCGTAAACCGGTCAAATGAGGGACTCAGGAGCCTCAATGGTTGTATGCAGCAAGTTGCACGTTCACTCAGCTGATTTAAAAGCGATCAGAGTAGCGAATTACACGACCATCCAGCGGATATGTTGCGCACAGCTCAACAAAACTTTGTATACGGTAGCTGTTTCTGATCCCTTTTTTTTTTTAACCCGACCATGATTTACGTCACAAGTCGATGAGTAAAAACGGTCAAGTCCTATTTTCTGCAAAATTCCTGGGGTACAGACTTTATGACTCTTGTCACCACCTTTCCAATGAAAGCTCTTCAAAACGTCTTGTTCGTCATTAAAAGTTTACGAGGGTCTTCAATTTGTGAGCTCTCATACATTTGCGGAGATAAATACTGCCGTTCTAAGAAAAAAACGCGTTATGAACCTTCAGGCGTTGCCAAATTTCCTTTGATAAAACAGGAATTTTTTGGTAAACTTATGAATATTTCCCCTCCAATTTTACACATTATTTGGTTCGTAATTGCAAATGGAGTTTCTGAAAATTGCAAGGAAAATTATCCAAAACATTCCTCAAAAATTAACATTTAATCGAAGAAAATTTGGCAACTCTCGAATGTCCATACGGCGTTCTTCCTTAGCACAGCAGAATATGGACCCGGTCATCAGCGAATTACGTATCGGTCATAACATCCTGACCTTTTTTCGTCCCACTGAAGAGCGGAACTAGTCGTAATTTTAGACAGACGATTGAGGTTGGACATTGGGGTGAGGAGACGGAAAGTTTCGAGTGCTCATCATACTCCAAGCTATTTTTTGTCCTTTTTCAGCCACGGCGATTCCTGGAACGGCGATTGGACCGATTAAGAGCGGTACGGAAGGGAATGGAGGGATATGAGACGTCAACTTCCTCGTTTCCTTTCTTGGAAACTGCACGGATTGGTCACTTGTACCTCTGAAAAAACTGAGCTTCCAACTTTTGCTTTCGGTCACTGGCCACTGAGCCAATCGCTCGGAGCGTCGCGTCGCTCTTATAATGTAAAAGTGAATCGGCATCAGTTACGTGGCGAGCCGTGTGATTTATCGATTGATCTGCCATTTAAATCTATGGAAAAGGATCGATAAACAGGGTGTTGGCAACGAGGATATTAATAATCAATTCTATATCATAGCTTCAAATGGGGAATTATCGATAACCCGATGGAGAATTTGCACACAAAAATTTTATTGCTTCATCTGAGAGTGCCTAATGAGCTGAGTTCGCAGTAGTTTTTATGATTTGTTTCTGACATGGAAAAATAGGAAAATAGATTCAAAAGTGAGAAAATGTGCGCTTTACATCATCTGGCGGCATTTTCCATTTAAACAAATGTATTTTAGCAGATTAGGTTATTTTGTCGTATTTTCTCCAATAATTGTCCAATTTAGAAAGCAACACTGGAAAAAAACTCATTGGATCTAGAGTCCAGACTCTTAAAAACATCGACAAGAAAAAGTACTCTTGATCCAATCAGAATCTAGCTTAAATCAAGAACCAAGTCTCTTAATCCAAGCGGATTTCGTTTTGATTCGAGCAAAAATCCGATTGAATCAAGAGTATTTTTTCTTGTCAATGTTTTCAAGAGTCTGGACTCCAGATCCAATGTATGTTTTTTTTCCAGTGAAGGATATCCTAGTTCTCAGTTTTCCTGGCAGTATCATTTTAAAGATGAAATTCACGAAATTTCAGACACCTGCAAATTCTCTATTCATCTCGACCAGAGCTTATTCTCCGATGCAGGTACTTTAAATTTTAAATTTTTGGATTTTACTCAAATTTGTATAGCCATGACTGTCTCCTTTTTTCTCAGCGATTGGCCAAAATCAGTTTTTCTTCTTATCTGATTAAACAGCAATAAACAAAAAAGCGAAACCGTCTTGTCGGAAGCGTCGCTGACGAGGCACCAAAGATTGGAAACAAGGATGCCAGGTAACAGGATAAAATGTGGATATTTTAGATGGGTTTAACTGGGGGTGATAACACCATCTTGCAACAACGATGGGAAAACACGACCGCAAGAAGGATCCCACACGGACCACCAACAGCTAAATTTTATGACTGTTTGCTTTGGAGATCATATTGAAGCAAGTTTACTCTTTTCGGTATCAGTTCCCGCGCGTAAATCACACTTCAGGTAGTTCATTTTACAAAAAGTGATTCTCTACCTTAGACACACACACCTGGTGCATCACAAGGACGCACTTTAGTTTTCAACACAACCTGATTTGAATAAATTGTAAATGAAGTTTGAATGGTGTTTATAATGGTGAGAAATCGAATGTTTGAGATGTAAAATTACTGTCGCAGGCAATATACAATCGCCGGCAATCTGCAAGCAGTTCACGAGTTGTTTCGATAAATCGCAATAATGTGCATCGGTATGATAATGGTTTGATGAGTAATGGCCTTCAAAAGCACGATCTCAGATTGGAACGCCTTCAATTTCTGTGATACTCTACGCTTTGTTCACGGAGTTAGTTTAGTTGCATGTCCAAGCTAACCCAACTAAGGTCACAGATTTCACCTCACGCTCTCCTGAGTGTGCCTGTTACTACCATGTTCTCACGGAGGAGGAAGTGTCTACTTACATTGAAGGCAAAATGATAGGTAGTCTAATCTTGTTCTTTTATTTCTATATTACTTTCTATTGTCCGTGGTTTGCAATTGTCGGCGATTTCTAATAGACCCCTTAACTGTGTGAGAGATTTGCTATCTAATGATTTTTCTAATGTGAAATTTTGCGAGAAGTTGATGGTGCATCGGATTGACTCTGAGAAAGACTCCCAAGCTCAAAAAAGCTCTCAAAATTGAGACCGTAATGAAGGATCCCCACGATTCGCTAAGGGTATATTTTCTATATCTAATCTATCTCCATGCACATACAGGGATTAAATACATCAGCAGGATGCCACTTTGTTTAGGGACTCGTATCATCGATTAATCCATTCTAAATATGTTTGACCCTTCTCCACCATGTTGTTGTTGAGCTGGTGCTCCATTTGAAGGCATTGCATCTAGTATACTGAAATTCAAGAACCAGGTTAAAATGAGGGGCTTGGAGGACAAGGAGCATAAGTGCAGTTTTTGCTATTTCGAGCCATACGTGTTTGAATTTTCGAGATTTCATGGATCCTTATGAAGGAAAGAAAGTTCAAAATGACTTTTTGATGCTTAAAAATTAGAAGTTGGAGGCAAATACTTCACGGAATATACATTAAGACTAGCTTCACTACAAATCATTAATAGCTCAATGTTTTCAAAACCTGCACTTATGCGCTTTGTCCTCTAGGCCATTCAAGTCAAAAAGCTCTCATTATCGGATGAGCAGTTAGAAATAGAAATAAAGAAGGAGATTTAATTAAAATATGGGTAGAGAAGGCTAAAAAATTATTAAAACACTAAAAGGCAGGACGTTTTGAGCTGCTACCAGCTCATTTTCAGCTGCAAAAACACATAAAAACAAGTAAAAAATTGAGTGGCAACCTGACCCCAGCCATTATCACGTAACCACTGGAATTCAGTACCGAACATCCGAGGCAGACATAGTGGCCGCCTACACACCAATCAATGTGGAAGATGGGTAGGCAACCCCTGCTCCTACACTGATACTACGTGATAACGGCTGGGGTCAGGTCGTCACTCAATTTGTTACTTGTTTTTATGTGTTTTTGCAGCTGAAAATGAGCTGGTAGCAGCTCGAAACGTCCTGCCTTTTAGTATTTTAATAATTTTTTAGCCTTTTTACCCATATTTCAATTAAATCTCCTTCTTTATTCGTAATATTCGGGCTATGTTTCTGTGCTTTATCGTTAGAAATAGAAGTGTCGTTACCTGGACCCTGGATTCGGTGAGTCCGATGCGCATGGCGATCTCCTCTCTCATGAAGATGTCCGGGTAGTGGGTCTTGGAGAAGCAGCGCTCGAGCTCGTTGAGCTGCGCGGGGGTGAAGCGGGTGCGGTGCCGCTTCTGCTTGGAGGGCTTGTCGTCCCCGCCGCCGCCCCCGGGCCCGTGCCCGTGGCTCACCTGGGCCCCCAGCGGCGGCTGGATGTTCCCGCCGTGCTCGTAGGATGCCACGCGGAGGGCCCCCGCGTGCCCCCCGTGCCCCAGCAGGTGCTCCGCCCCCACCCCCACCCCCGCCTTCGTCTCGGCCGCCCCGTGTCCCCCGTGGCCCCCCGGGCCCCCGTGACCCGGGCCCTGGGACACCCGCTTCAGGCTCTCGCACTCCTTCCCGCCTGTCCAGCCGTCACATGGAACACAAACCAAGCACAACTTGTAGGAAGTCGTCTTCCATAGAGTACCTGTATAGGGAGAGTACCGACAGATCGGTTCATGAAGGGCTTAGGGCCCAAAAGTGCAGCCATCCTAACCAACTTCTAACGCACAAAATTTCACTGCCAGTCTGCAGATTCCAATTCTAACCAAGATGGCCAAGCATGTACAGAAATGAGCATTCTTCCGCGAAATTGAGTAAATTTATGCAAAAACTGATTGAAACACGTGCTTAATAAAGAACGGTTCGTAACAATAGTATCAGTAAATCGCTCTGGATAATTGAAATTCATAGGTTGGCTGCCCTTTTGGGCCCTAACTTTATTCGCGGAGGCATCGGTGAAGGCCTGATGGACTTTCGGAGTTTCAGATCTGTCGGTACTCTCCCTATACAGGTACTCTAGTCTTCCATAATATACACTATCTGGATTGCATTTTGCAAAAAGGAACCAAGAGCATTCCACTGTTGCTAAGGTTGCGTTACTTACATTCTTTCAGTATAAATACTGAAATCACGCAAAAAATTAAATTTATGAAGGTAATTTTTGTCTTGAAGTTATAGTTTATTGGGAGTAATGATAAAATTTGTCTAGAAAACCTGTTTAGACTTGCAAGGCAAACGAAGTTGCACAATCTTAGCGGCATTGGAATGCTCTTGGTTCCTTTTTGCAAAATTCAATCCATTTTCAAATGGTTAAACATCACACACACATACATGCGGACGTATTTCTATCGAACAGGACTATGTGTAGAGGGAAGGATGGGGTGTGCTCGTTCGTGCTCGGGTCATAAGAATGAATGGGAAATATAAAGCGCCAGTGACGTCAGCGGCAACGACGAGAGAAACGAGACGATCGGGAAGGCGGTCTTTAACTCATGAGCCCTGTCCACAAGGCTCTAGATACATGCCCACGGCTCATACACTGTGCACATGGTTCCGTTTGACAGAACGTGAAATCCCGCTTCTCCAATTCAGCTAACGGAACTGTGAGCCAACTAAGCGCGGCACCCATGAGCCGTGGGCATGTATCTAGAGCCTTGTGGACAGGGCTCATGAGTTTAAGACCGCCTTCATGATCGTCTTTCCTCTCGTGGTTGCCGCTGACGTCACTGGCGCTTTGTATTTTCCATTCATTCTTTTGGTCCGAGTATGAACGAGCACACTCCATCTTTCCCTCTGCACATAGTTCTGTTTGATAGAAATACGTCCATGCATGCGTGTGTACGTAAATACTATCTAACAACAACAACATCAATACATACATAGGATCAAGACAGAAATCTCCAAGAATTGGCAACAAAAGTGGGCAGTGTACTGGCAACATAAGAATCCTCCAGTATAAATATTTCTTCCATTTTCTGGTCTAGCACGTGTGGATCAAGTAAAACTTATAAGGCTGTGCATTGGACACACTTCCTTCACCCGCCAATTAAGAAATGCCTCCCTCCAGCTTGCCTCTCTTGTAATGTTCCCCTCAGCAAACACTATTCTATGATAGAATAGTGTTTGCTGGACTAAGGGGGATGGCCACATGGGCCGCGGCCCATGGACGGCAAATCTAGGAAGGCGGCAAATTTTGCAATTTTTTAAATGTAGGTATAAAAAAAATCTGATTTAGAAAAAAATTACAAACAAAATCTCTCATTTCCTGAGAATATAGTAATTTTTAATTTTGTCGTCTTTCGGTGATACAAGAGACAGCACCTTTAATTAATCGAGTTGAGAGAGAGCAAACACGCAATTTGCCCAGGAACGGCGCGACTGAGAGAGAAATGATGACGAGGACTTGAGATGAAAAGGAGAAGCCCTCGGCGCGGCGGTCGGCATGTAACACATGTTAGCGCCTACATTCCTAAAATACTGCACGAATACTTCACGCATTGCATCAAACACAGTGCGGTCAGCAGCGGTCGTCGGCGTGAAACTCATAGCGCCTACAAAACTGTCGGAATACCTCACGCATTGCTCCAAACACGGTGCGGTCTGCGCGGCGCGGCGGCGGAAGTTAAAATCATTAAACCACATTTATGTTTGTTCTTTCATAATTTTTTCGTTCATTTCTTATGAATGGAAGGCCTGGTCCACGCAGAGATAGGTTTACGAAACTTAACGTTCGCGCTAAGTTCGGTGAATTTTTGCTAGTAGTGTTGACACAGCTTTCCCGAAAAATGTTTCCAACACGAGTAAACGCGTCTTATGCACCCCACCCCCGCTGGCACGTTCACTTGATGGTTTTTATTGATGTTTCAAATCGAATGAGAAGGGGGCGGCAAAATACAGGCGGCCCATGCATGGGCGGCAAGTAGGTAAATCCGGCCCTGATTCTATCATCCTGTAATCATAAAGTAGTATGCATTTTTCATTCTCATGACTTTTCCATGAATTCACGACTAAATGCACTTCATGTTAGTTTTTGGGTTTTATTTTGATTCCATTTTATTTTTTTTTTTCAAAATGCTGAGCAAATTTTTTAACTAGCAAGCAAAAGATTGAAAATAGACTCAAATTAATTTTGATTCTGTAAAACTATGTAAGCTTCATCATTCACGGTTGTAGCAAACTAGAGACAATATACTTTCGAGACCTTGCACTTAAAATCTAAACAATGTAACTGGGCGAAGCAAAGGCTGAATTTTGAGGTCAACGCTATTTTTTTTTTTTCAGAATTACTGGAGTAATTACTCAGTCATCATCAGGTGAATCTGAGTGTTGACTTTCGAAATAATTGTAATACCTCTACATTATGGGTAGGACATCAATGCAAAGTTTCTAAAGTATAATAGATCGTCTCTGCACCCAGTCGACTAGCCTAGGAAGATTTTTTCCTATACCCAGCCAAACTAGCCTAGGAGGTTTTTCCCATAAAAGTTTAACAGTAAAATGGTTCAACATTATTATTTTCTTTCCAGGTATAGACGTTTGCCCTGTTTTGTTTTAATAGATGAATTTGCGGACCCTGAGGGTCTCCATGAGACCGTGTGTTAGCGGTAAATTACTAGTTCAACATATTTATTTCCCTCCCAAATATGGCCGTTCGCCCTGTTTTGCTTTAAAACGTGAATTTCAGGACCCTAAAGGTCTCCACGAGACCGTGTGTTAACAGTAAAATAGTTCAAAATTATTATTTCCCTTTCAAATATGACCGTTTGCCCTGTTTTGCTTTAAAACGTAAATTTCAGGACCCTAAAGATCTCCATGAGACCGTGTGTTAAAACTCTATGATAGTTTTAGGAAGCCGTGTCATGTTCTACGATGATCCTTTTTCCTTCGATCATTTCCACGTCCGACGCTTTCGCGCTCTTTGCTTCTCTGCGTGTTTGGATTTGCTTAGGCTTGCTACATATCTTAACTGTACTTTTGTCGAGTGTGAAGTCTGTGGCTCTGTCTTCAGGCGAAGCGCCGGGGTAGGGCGGGTGGGGAGGGGGTATCGAAAAAACAATACAACAGCGCCAGCATGAACGCTCCGCAAACAGTTGATGTTTGTCCAACTCTGCCGAGGACCGGTGAACGGATAGACTTTTTTCCACGCGGTCGCCGTTTCGATCCCTCGCACCTAACATGGCTCGATCGATATATTTCAATGGATGTTTATGGTGGAGCGTTAGTTTGAATCGAAGTTCGATATTTGTTTTAGTGCACCGTAAGACACCACTGAAAGAATCGATAGCTTGTTGATGATGACACACTGATGCACAATCTAGCGCGGTCCATAGTCAGTGGTTGGGTACCTCATGTTCATACATATTTTTTGAGTCTTTCTTATTTTTACTGCACTTAAATTAAATTAAATATTTTAGTAAGTCTTGCCAAAATCTTTTAAAACTTTAAATTATTTTAATAACATCACTATTATGATTTTTACAAAATTATGCTATTAAAACATGCAGGGTACTTGATCCCCCTTAAAAACTTCCGGAAACCTCTCTTTGACTTGAGATTTTAATTTTTCCGAGGACATTCGTGAATTCAACATTAAATATTATGTGTAGTAGCAAGAGTTTTGTTCCATAACCATCACCAACATTCAGAAAAAGTTTTATTACTATTTCGAAAAAATTGGGGATGGCGCAAATCCGGGTGGGTGCACTTTTGGAAACAAATTTATGAGGGGGAAAAAGTCTTATTTTGATCCATGAAACACGATTCTGTAGTCTGGGGGTTTAACCACGGGGCATCTTATAAATATACTATAAATATAATAATATTCTAAATTTTTGCAGAAAGCAGGCTTCTCTCGTTATAAAAGCTTCCCCACACGCAGACAGTCACTAGCACTGCTAGCAGAGACAACGTAGTTTTCAAAACCTCGCACTAACAATCTAACCAATATAATTGGGTAAGGTAGAGATAAAGTTCGGAAGTAAACGCTGCCTGATGATGATTGATGAGCAACTTGTTGGGGAAAAAATCAACCAGAATTCGCCTATTGATGACTGATATTGTCGGGGTGAGGGCATGTTTTTTTTTTCAAATTAGATCATTGAAACTAGACTAAACTATTGAAATTAGACTGTTGAAACAATTGGATTACGTTTTGCAATAAGGAACCACTATTTCTGGCTCTCCCATAAAAACACATATATCCATAGGGAACACCAATGATATGTACGTCGTTTCTAAAATGGGCCAGGAATAGTGGCTCCTTATTGCAAAATTTAATCCAATTGATCAACTCTATGATCAAAATTTTGTCGCTGCCCTTCCAAAAGAGCGTAACTACATTTCAATGTGGCCAAATTTCTTTGCACAAACCGCACATTTACCAGGAAAATCTTGGGCATTTCTAACTGAAAATTTTTCCGATTTTTCTTCTGATCTCATGCAATAATTTGTAGAAAAATTGCACGTATACATTCTTGTAAAAAATGGAATTGTTTGAGTCAATTTTGCAACAGCGGACAACCTTTGGCAAACTTTCGTTCTTTCGGGAAACGATGATTTGGCGAATCTGAGCGTTGACTTCCAAAATTAACTTCTTCTTCCTAGGAAAAGCAGAATTGCGAGGTTTCTGGAAGGTAAAATATCGTCTCTGGCCAATAGTCTTCATCTCTCGGAAAGCCAAAATAAGGTCCCTAAACCCCTTCAGGTCGGATTAATAGTCGATCCTGAAAAAGCCTCTTTTTTCAGGAAGCCCCACTTGGTTCACGTAGATTACCAGTATAGCGAGAGTATGGACATATCGACGGTGAAAGTCGGCAATCACATAACTCGATTTGCGACATCGCAGACTTCCTGTCATACTTTATTTTTTAAACGGAAAACTAGTCAACGGTAATTCCATAAAACTGCCGTGATTTTTCTTCTATGTGCGAGGAAAATTCTGCAAAAACTGCAAGGAATCATGTCCATTTGTTCTCCTTTAAAAAAATAACATAGTTGCGGAGATTTTCAGACATCGCAAACGAGTTATGTGATTGCCGACTTGCACCGTCGACATGTATAGTTTCATGGAGGGCTTATTAGAACCCACAGGGCAGCAAGATTTCTGACGCACACAATTACACTGCCAATCTTCAGATGACAATTCAAACCAAGATGGCCAAGAATATTCATAAATGAGCGTTCTTCCACAAAAATGAATCCATTTATGCCATGAATTCATAGGTTGGTTGCCTTTTTGGGCCCTAACTTTATTCGCGGAGACATCGGTGAAAGCCTGATGGATTTTCGGAGATCGGAGAGATCTTCTGTCTGTACTTTCGCTGTACAGGTATTTGAGGTTTACATTGTGATTATAGAAGGTTTCAGGAAGCCCCGAAAACAGCACCATAAAAAAGACAATTTTCGCCAACCTCGAGTGATATCAGCGGTATAATTTTAGAAAAGCTGTCTTAGATTGGGCTAAGGATTAGCGGTGATAGTGATGGCTAAGTGATATGAGGTTCCTGGTATGAATGCAAGCCACGGTGACAAGATTTTGATAGCCTCAGATCTTGTCACCTTGGAGGGCATGGATGTTCGCTCTCTCTCTTTCACCTATTCTTCTTCCTCCTCTTCAATTTGGACTCTATTCGGTGAAAGGAGGCTCATCAACTAGCTAAAAAAAAAAAAAAAAAAAAACCTTGAAAATGAATCTCTGCAAGGGATTACGATGATTTGTCACCGCAAACTATATTAAAAAAAAAAAAAAAAAAAAAAAAAAAAAAAAAAAAAAAAACAGGAGAAAAGTTCCATGATTTTAACAAACTCAAAGGTAGATGCGAACCTACTTTAAGAATAACGAAGCTCGCTATACATTTGCTTTCGTATTTTGTATTTTTTTTTTGGCGGTCAAATCATTGTAATCTCTATCAAGGGCCCATTTCTAAAGTTTTACTGGAAATTCGCAAAAATTGCTCTGTATTTGTTGCTACGTTAAGGGTCTTCTTAAATCTCCTTTAATCACAATGTATAACTCTTACAGCAAGGAGCTCTCTCTCTCTCATTTTCAAGCCATTAACTTCCTCTCCCGTATTGCAGGACGGGATTCAGACTCTGAGAATGGGTCAGTTGCGCTGGTCGCAGAATCGTGTTTTAATGCTTGATTCTCGTAGATCAGCTAAAAATAGTAAGATCCGTCCAAAAAGCAATGGTCCGAGATATTGCCCTTTGAAAAATTCGTTTTTACGACGGCATCCACCGAAGTAGTGACACCCTTGGTGTCTTCCACTTTCCTTTCATCCGAGTTAAACGTTGAACAAGCAGTGCAAACGTGTGTATCACTGATTGATGAAAGCAAGGTGGAAGATACTTAGGGTGTCACTACCGCGGTGGATGACGTTATTACTCGAATTTTTCGAAGCGCAATATCTCGGCCAGTATATTGAACGTAGATTTGCTGATTGGACTGATCTATTATTTGTAGCTGATCTACAAGAATCAAGCATCAAAATACGATTCTATGACCAGCGCAATAGAGAATTTGCATGCAAATTTTTTATTGCCTCATCTGAAGGTGCTTAAAGAGCTGATTTCACAGTATTTTTTATGATTTTTCTGATATGGGAAATAGAGTAAAAATAGATGTAAAAGTGAGAAAATTCACCGCCTAATGACGTCATCTGGCAGCATCTCCCATTTAAACACACGTATTTTGGCAGATTAGATCATTTTGTCATATCTTCTCCAAAAATTGTTAAATTTATGAACCAAGGGTATCCTCGTGTTCAGTTCACTCAATAGTTTCCACTTAAACACGAAATTCATCAAATTTCCGACACCTGCAAATTCTCTATTTACCCATTGCAGTGTGAGCAAATTCATTTTGACACCACCCGTGGGGTACGACAGCTCCCCCCCCCCCCCCACCCAAAGCGCAAAAATCAGTTAAAGGAACGACCCTACGAACTATGAATACGACCCTTAGTCTCTGGCCGATGGTCCTCATTTCTCGGAAATCCAGGACAGGGTCTCTAAAACACTCTGTTCTCGATCCAGATGATCGTGGTTTCGAATCCAGTGTTCAATTCTCCGAAACAGGGAGAAAACTCCCCGTGATCTGGATGGAAAACACGAGTGGGAGAGAAAGCGACGGCGCTCTCCCACCGGGGCGAGTGACGTTTTGGGGGACCGAGGGGGGGTGTTCGGGGGGGGGGGGGGGCAAGTGAAGAGTTGACTGTTTGAACTGAGCCAGAAACAGAGCCATCGGAACCAGGTGTGAATTGGTTGGCCAAACCGAGGACGACCATAAAACACGAATGAATCGCTGGCATCATGTCTCGTCTCGCTCGCATCACACCCGAGCTTCACCCACTGACTCGTTTGTCTCTAATCGATCCGTAATTGTCATCGTCTCCCCGGTAATAGACTCATTTCGGGGCAACTTCAAGGGTCTTTCATGATGTCGGCCGATAGGAAACTGATCTTGATTGACTTCAATGACCATGGGTCATTGAGACCCATTTTTATTTTAAATTTTCCGCAACATTCGAAAAAAAACCAAATTGGATCTAGATTCCAGACTCTTTAAAACATTGACAAGAAAAAGGACTCTTGATTCAATCAGATTTAAGCTTAAATCAAAAGGAGATCCGCTCAAATTAAGAGGCTTGGTTCTTGATTTAAGCAAAAATCCGATTGAAACAAGAGTATTTTGTCTTGTCGATGTTTTTAAGAGTCTGGACTCTAGATCCAATGTGTTTTTTTTCCAGTGAAGCATAGAGTGATTAATGAGCTTCAATGAAATTTGTTCAGGTTTTTTTTTTCTAATCCTAACTGACCGTAGGTAGATCCAGAAACTCCAAACTAGAGAGGGGGCGTAAGGGAAGTCTGGGAGGCTTCTCTGAGAAAATTTCAAAATTTTAAATCGTCAAATATCGATGACAAACAATGCAGCCTGACTGATAATTTTGGCAAAAAAGAGTTAGCAACTTGCCGCATTCCACAGTATAAAATACCTACGCAAGCTAATGATTTTAGTTTTTTTCCAATTCTGTATATGGAAGCGCTTCCATGACGGTGTAATGTATGAAAAAATTCCAAATTTGACCTTAAAATTACAAAAATGGCGGAATTTTCTCCTCGTTCTGCAAAATCGTCCGATTGCAGATAGGCAATATTATTCGTTAGCCATCGATATGCAGTTAGAGTCAATTTCATCAAGAATAACTACCAAATATAAGCATCATTCCTTCATCTTTCTTCCTTCTCGTTTTCCCCTCATATTTTTCGCGCAAACGGAGGGGGGAAGGCACTTCATACTGCTCGATTAAAATCATTCTGCATAAATGCATATCGATGGCCTAAAGACGGAACCACCTATCTCCGTTTGTGACGTCGAAAACTTCCTGTCATGCTTTATTTTTTCTTTAAGAAACACTGACCGTATTTGCTTAAAAACTTCCGTGATTTTCCCTATGTGGTAGCACAATATGCTGCATAAATTTCAAGCTGTAAAGTTGGCTGTTTATCGGTCGAAAAAATAAAATAGGAACGGAAATTTTGAAACATCGCAATGAAGATTCGAGGTTTCGCGCTTTGGCCATTGATAAGGAGCAGGTTCTACGTGTATAGTATAGCTTGTTGCTTTTGGCTTTCTTCCAAACTGTAAACGAGGCATGCATGTACTAATGGAAGTAGAATAATCATGTAACCGTGCGCTTTAAAGATTTATAAACAGAGGCGTTTATTCAAGGGCAAAGGAAGATTTCCGAAAGTAGAGAGGGAACAAAAAAGGGTTCTTTCGAGATAACCATTTAAGTTTTAAGGTCGGTTGGTTACACGATACATACGTCATAAAATGATGTATCAATGGCCAAAAGCGAACAATGCGTATTATTTAATGTGACGTTGCAAATATCCATCGTTTAAGTTCTACTTACTGAAAAAAATATTCTGAGAATTTTCATAATTCATTCTGAAGTATTTACTGAAAATTGCAGTAACATATTATGGTTGATTTTTTTTTTTAAAAAATAAAACATCGGAGATTTTTAAACGTTGTAATGGAGATACACACTTTTCGATTTAAATCGTCGATCTAGTTAAAGCAATTGCAGACATTTATCACGCACGAATTTTACATAAAACGAACGAAATATGCTGAAGAACTCATTGGTGGAATGCTAATTTTACAATTTTTATTTGCCATTATGTAACAAAGTGATAAAATACTGCTGGGTTCACACTATTTTTCGGGGAAAACAAAGCCAAGTACGAGTAATCCACAAATTTTTGACTCTATAATTAAAATTTTCGGACTTTTTGGCTTTGTTTTCCCCGGAACATACTGTAGACCCAGCACTATTTTACCACCTTGTTCCATACATGTACATTTCGGGCCACGTTTCTTAGTGGTTTTCCTCATCTGCCATTATGTATTCAATTTTTTCCTCTCAATGATGTGTTAGTAAATTAAAGTTCCGAGGTCTTTGAGTCAATTCTGCAAAAGCGGAATCATTCATTGTTGATGGCATGTAGTGAGAGCTTCCAGACTGTTGCTTTGTACTGCTTCTGCTTCCAAGAATAGCTTTGTGGCACGCTGCTGCAGAGATCCACTCCATTTTTTCAATTATGTATGTTTTCAAAAAGCGTTTAATGTGTGTGCGTTTAATCCTGGAAAAATTTGTTACGTGTGATCGCATTGCCGCACTCCATAATCATACCTACTTTAATTATTCGCTCATAATATGTATCTCCATTCTGCCGTGCTAAGGAAAAACGCTGTATGAACCTTCAGACGTTGCAAAATTGTGTTTGATAAAACACGAATTCCCTGGTTAACTTATGGATATTTTTCTTCCAATTTTTCGGAGAATTTTGTTCGTATTTTGATCGAAATTTTCTGAAAATTTTAAGGAAAAATATTCATAATTTTCCTCAAGAATAAACATTTTATCAAAGGAAGTTAGGCAACTCTCGAATGTTCATACGGCTTTTTTCCTTAGCACGACAGCATTATCGTTGGGAGATAAGGTACTTGCATCTTGAAATTCTGAGAAAAACTGAGTGAAAACATTGAAATTAAATATCATTAAGGAAGGTTTTTTAAGGAAATAAGTTTGTTAATTTTACGATAAAAATTACCGGCTGTGACTGAGTTTGCTAAGCTTAGAGCTTAATTTTAGAGCTTAATTTTAGAATGGTATGGTAGATGTATAAAAGTCTGAATATCACATATTCGAAAATGTGTCTTTCTTATTTTAATTTTTTGTTAAAAACTCGGAAATTTGTTGTTGAATTGAAAAAAAAAATTAATTGCATTTTCTCAGTAACGTGCTTCAGCCGACCTGTAAAAAATTTCAGAAATTTTTTTGAATGTTTACATCGAAGAGCCCCTTCATTTTTCTTCAAACGCTGAATTTGCAATCCACCACTCGTTAATTTTACCAATCCTCACAATAGTTCCCTCCTGAATTCTGGTGTTAGGCGAATGCAGTGAATAATCTTACGCCGTACATAGTCTTTCATCAATTAATTTAAAATATTTAACGGGCACCTTTTCAATACATAGGACCGACGAGATGTAAATACAGCTTCCTCTAGGTTTGCATTGCTAATTTCAGAGAAAAAATCGTTGCAAACGTATTTAAAAATAGACTCCCTTGCGAAAAGTAATCATTTCTATATATTCGATTGCCAAAATTTCGATTGATTAAAAGCCAACTCTTATCTCTTCTGTTAAAAAATGAATGTAAATATATGATGTACATACAATGGATGAAGCGTTCGCATATCGTTATACAGTAAAGGCTAATTTTTAGCAAAGAAATTTCCAAGGACGATCGCGACTTAGAGCGCCTTCGGTTTCCCGTGATGCTTTCCGTAATGCGAATTACTTAGTTTAGTCGTTCGAGCTAAACTCAACTAGGTAACTGGTTTCACTAGACTAGCATGATCATCAGCAGTTGTATATTGTTCATTTATTTCTTAATTTTTAAATTTTTCTATTTTGTCCGAACAGATTGCAATTTGCTGGCGATTAATAATTGGCTGCGAAATGTGTATTATCAAAATTTACCCGGGGGGGGGGGGGGAAGGAGGTCTGAGCAAAATTTCTGGAAAGCGGAGAAATGACCTCTTTTAGGGTAAACGTACATACAAGAGGAATTCAGAGAAAAGAGCCTCTTCTCCCTCCTTTTCAGTGTCTCAAGTATATCTGCGGAAATTTACCGAAGAAAAATTAAAATTCATGTCGAAAAAAAAACACTGATAAATTACGTAGAAAAATTGCCGTTTGAAAAAAATTGGGGTACTCCATCACTTAAAGTAATGTTACATGCATTGGATCGCACCTATAGCAAAAAGGAACCAGCACGATTACAGTGTTTTCAAAATGGTGCAACTTCTACTTTTCTTTTGAGAACACTTAATATACGTGCAGTGCAATTCACACGAGTATTTTCCTTTGAAATGAACAATTTTTTGGTGGGAAACCAACATTTGCTATTCTGGATGAATTTTTAGATAATTATAGGAAGAAGTAACATGTTTACAACACTGTGGTCCCTTTTTGCTAAATGCGACCCAATTGAGATTGAAGAAGTGATGAGATGTTCGATAAAATGGTTGATAGAATTCCACATATGAATTCATGTACGTATGATCAATTGGTTCCTTCGTGGTTGACTCATCAGTGAAACGCTATTCATCAAAAGGAACCACGTGGAGGACTAAATTTTTAATGAGAAACCCCTATTTCTGACTCATTTTAGAGACGAAGCATGTGTCATTAGTATTTCCCTCTGAAGATACGTGCCCTTTTGGATTAGCCAGAAATACGAGCTCCTATTTGAAATTGCAAATTGTATACGAGTAGTCCTACTAGTCCTATTGATATGGGTTAATAATTGTCTCTTATGAAGAATTTCGTACCAAGAGCAAATTATTTTACAATATGTTACCATAATGTTTGCCTATAATTTCGGAAACAAATAAATGTTCCATCGGTTTTTCCCACGCAGATACATGTAATGGATGAGCCATTAACAGAAGCTTCTTCTCCCATGATCTGCCGTTCTGAGGAGAAACGCCTTATGAACATTCGAGAGTTGCCAAATGTCCATTGATAAAATGTTTATTTTTGAGGAAAGCTCTGAATATTTTTCCTTGAAATTTTCAGGAACTAAACTTCCTAAATTGCAAACAAAATTTTATGAAAAATTGGAAGAAAAATATTGAAAAATTTTCGCAAGAATTAGTGATTTATCAAAGTAAATTTGGCAACGCCAGAAGGTTCATGTGGCGTTCTCCCTTAGCACGGCAGTAATGTACTCCAATCGATACACATTTTCTCAACCAACAAATGACTTCTTCTTCCCCGAAAAACCTGGTTAATGATATGTTATGTTGCAGCACCCTGAGCACTTCTGAAACAGGCTGCATCATCATGCAGAAAGGAACCTTTATTTCAGAATGTGCCATTGATTCCTCAATATCCATAGGTACCGTAATGGATGGCCCAGAGATGGTGATTTCGCATTGCATGCAAAATAAAGTCCAAATAAGGAAAGAAATTCGAAATCTAGTAAGCGCTATCAGTGCACCTGACAGACATTATCAAGACATCAATTCTTATTGAGAATTTTCAAAAAAACTAAAATTAAAGGAAAAGTTTCCGGATAAAAAGTCCGTGCGACGAAGGCAGTTAGGTTGTTTTTTTAGCTATGGGCAAACTTTGGAGGCAAATGATAGCGTTCACCAGGATTTGAATTTCCACTTTTTAAATGGAGGACTGCAAATAGCAACTCGAAACTACCCTTTCTGGTTCATAAATAAAATCACCTATATCCATGGGGAAACTGATGATTATAGTGACCCATAGATCGCCACCTCTCGGCGAAAGTATCACAAGCGCTATGCGACGTTTAAAAATTTCCGCCGCCATTTTACTTTTTTTACAGAGAGATTTTGGTTGAATCTGTTTGAAAATTTCACTGAATTTTATCGGCAGCAAAAAGGAAATTCAGTGAAATTTCCGTACAGCTCCGTTGAAAAATTTCTCCGTAAAAAATAAAATGGCGGCGGAAATTCTGAAACGTCGCATGGCGCTTGTGATACTTTGGCCGGAAGGTAACACCTATGTGGACACATCAGATATGTTGCACCCATAATGAGCTGGAACTAGTAGCTCCTAATTTCAAAATGCGGTCCAAACGTGTTGTTCTCCCAGTAATCAACTGGAGAACTTTTTGTGAATAGAATAGCATAGATAAGTACCTGCAACATGGTTAGGTCCGACTAGGCTCAGGTTGTTGAGCATACCTGAAGTAAGTCCAGGCCGGATAGGGAGTGAGGATAGAATTTTGAGATCGGTCGCAAAAGGGCCGCGACGGCCCTTTCCCACTGTAAGAACAAACCCGCACTGGGCGGCTCACGGCCATGACTTGACGCGGCCACGCGGTGACTCAGCCCTCGCCATGTCCACAATCGGAACGAAATAAAAACAACAACAACGAAAACACAGAGCACCAGAAATCAGACGGAGGAACGGCCAATTAATCAATTAAAAAAGCACTGATTAAAAAACACAGCCTCGCGCGAGATCCAAGCAGTCCGGGGCCGAAGCGAAAACTTGGCGACTTGCAGAGACAGGCCGTCGCTCGGGCCCCGGGTGGGCGTGGCCTAAAGCTCCGCGACTCGCGGCCCGGGCCCCGATTGGCCGCCCGGCCCCCCGCGGCCCCGCCCCGCGACCAATCCACTCCTCGCCGACTCGCCGCTCCAGGAATTTTTAATTTGTTCCCAGAAATTCCTCCTTTACGCTGCTCTCGCGTGGAAATAGCTCCCAATAATATTTCAATAATTTCTGGATCCGCGCTGCTTTGTGATACATATATACGCGCTTAATTTGATATTTTATAACTGAATAGTTTACTCTTTGTTCTAAGCACGGTGCGTTCCGCCCTCTCCCCTCTCCCCCTCGTCCGTCCCCCTCTCCCGCTTCGGCGGGAGCAACAGTCGAATGCGTCCTTGCAGGATCGGGAAACCGCTCCCCTAAAGTGTGCGAATTTTCATTTTATTGAATTGTATTGCACTTAGTTTTTCAATTATTCCGGGCGCTCGCGAGTGGGTCCCGTGCCGGCGTCGCACAGTGGAAGGATTCAATTAGAGAGGTCGGACACGAAATTTCTTACTAAAACTGAGAATTTTGGTACTTATTTCGTCACATTTTAAATTTCAAGGGAGGTGTCCAGAAGAGAATTTCGCGAGGAAACCAATGGAACCACTTTTGGAACCTCGAAGTTTTGGAGTTGTAAGCGTTTAAAGTTTCTAAATTTTGTCCGACCTCTCCTATTGACTCGATCTACTGCGCGACGCCGAGACAAACCGACGCCGCCCGCGCCGGCGCTGGGACCATCTCCTCGGATGATAATAATTAAAAGCACAGCAGTCGACTTGTCATCTCGTAATGAGACGTTGCAGTTTTTCATTCTAAAATACTTGTTTCTCGTCGCGATCCGAGGAGCAACGCTGGAAAAAAAATCGCTTGGATCTAGGGTCCAGATTCTTAAAAATATTGACAAGAAAAAATACTCTCGATTCAATCGGATTTTTGCTTACATCTAGAACCAAACCTCTTAATTTAAGCGGATTTCCTCTTGATTCAAGCAAAAATCCGATTGAATCAAGGTTATTTTTTCTTGTCATTGTTTTCAAGAGTCTGGACTCTAGATCCAAGCGAATTTTTTTTCCAGTGAATCTCGATTTTTTTTTAGAATTAGGGAGGGTATTAGAATGCTCAGGGACCTTGACCATTGAAAGTGTTATGATAGATGGGGGGGGGAGGGAGCCAAAAAAGTACGTGACTTAATTTACGATAACGGCCCCAATATGGCGCGGTAATCACATTTTAATTATAGCCACCGGAAACCTACTGGGAAATTCTCCCGTTCCATTTCCGACCAGCTATAATTATTGAAATTGATAGACGAAAGCGATAGGCAAGAAGATAAAGATGAGATGGAGCAGTTCTATTAGTGAACGCAGGTGGTTGCATTGGATAGAGAAGATCAGTGCAAGACAAACTGACGGTAGCCTATTAAGGAAGCAATTGTGTTACTCCGTCATTTTTACCTCTGGTCTGTAACAACCGTTCGTTTCAACCAGAAGGACAGCTCAATTTTTCCTTTGATGCCTCATTTGTCTATTGCTTTATTTATAAATTTCAATAATCATCCCATCCACATGCGCTATCACATAATGAAACTAGGAGGAAGGGGTCTATAATAGCTTTGTCCTTAATTACAGAGACATTAAAAGCCATGTTATCAGATGGGGAGGTTTGAGCGAAAAAATTAGAGTAAATATGCATTATACGTAATACTTGAATAATACCTTGAAGGCTTATGGATTTTTTTTAAATTTTTTTCTTGGAAGGAGGGGGCATCAAATATTTTGTACCTATTTGAAGAAAAGAGAGATTTGAGGTAGCGTTATTTTTCATTATAAAAACATAAAAAACGCGTTACGAGGTGGGAAGGCTGATTAAAGAAATCAGAAAAGATAAACGTATTTCTTCCCTTTTTTATCATCTTCAAAACTGATGAAAATTCCAAGTTTCTGAAAATAAAGTTTTCGTACATTCTTAGGATTATTTTTAGGGAAAAAACAAGCCCAACTTTTTGTAATTTAACCACTTTCTCACTCATCTCCTCTCAGAAGCTAACCCTATCACTGCTAAAATTAATAATATTCCGCTCCCGTATTGAACATGAGATCGAGTTAACTTCGACTTTTTTTTTTAGTCAAAGACTATATTTTAATTCATTTAAATCCAATCGACTCTATTTCACTCTGAATAACTTTAATTGCCTCTAAAGTCTCATTCGACCCAATCAGCGAATCTGTCGACACTCGATTTATCCTGAATACGAGAACAGAATATTATTATTTAAGACTCGATTGGGAATAAATTAAATATTCGCGAAATCAGCTCAAATTCACTCTTGACAACACTATGCCGGTTCTTCAGCATGAAAAAATTCCAATAACTCCGTTAATTGATTTCATTGAGGAGTCCTCGAAGTCCAGCCATCATTGCCTCGCCCGTTGATTCAATTTGTAGATATTCTCGAAAACCTGATAAAAATCAGTTTAATTAATTTCATCGCGCAACTAATTTTTTTCTCAGGCGGGCGAGGGATGCGACGGGGGTGGCCTCGAAGTTGCGGTGGGGCGGGGGCGGCACTCCGGGCTCCCGAGTGCGGGGAGGGGAAACCATCAGGTGGATGAAGGCATAATGAAATAGCAGAATACAAGTTGTTATTTCAAACAATCAACCCGATACACAGTAAAAATGAAAATATTTTCCTCGAGTTTCATTTTAGTCTCGTTGCGCACCGCAACGTCACTACGGAGCGTGTGGGAGGGTCGAGGGCGGGAGGGGGTGGGGGACGGAGGGGGCTTTTGAGAAATTTGCCGGCAAATATTAAACAGCCACCGAGGGCATCATGTTGTCAGATCTGGAGAATCGTGCGTATTGGGAGAGCCTCCGCGTTTCGGAAGCTCGATTCAGCCTTCATTTCTCGTGTATGCAATTTTAGCTACAGGAGAGTTAAAATAGTTGTATCGCGCTGCCTGCCCAAATTTGCGAACATCATGAGAAGTTTTATTTTTATGTTTGACGAGGTTCCGGTTGGGGTACACTGGAAAAAAACACATTAGATCTACAGTCCAGACTCTTGAAAACATTGACAAGAAAAAATACTCTTGATTCAATCGGATTTCTGCTTGAATCAAAACGAGATCCGCTTAAATTAAGAGGCTTGGTTCTTGATTTAAGCTAGACTGATTGAATCAAGAGTTCTTTTCTTGTCGATGTTTTTAAGAGTCTGGACTCTAGATCCAATGTGTTTTTTTTTCCAGTGTACAGACGTACAATTGAGTAAACTTTCATTTTTTTTTTTTTAATTTTTTTTTTATAAAGAGCTTTGAGCCGTCTCTAGGTTGGGTTAACTTTTACCTTAGTCGCAAGACAAACAGCCACCGCACATGGTTAGTACACATCCATGCTCCAGGATTTTCCATTTTACAGGGCTTAAGGCCGATGAGGATCTGTTTCAGCAGATCTACCCTTCATTTCCATGAAAATTAGACACCACTATCGGGATTCGAACATCGAACCCGGGACCTATTAACCTACAGTCAGACACGCTGACCACTAGGCCAACCTGGCCGGCTTTTTTGTTTTTACAGCTACAGAAAAATTAAAACAGTCAGATTACGTCACTTGCTCCAATAGACGAGTTTCATTGTCAATGTGTCAATTTTTTTAGAGAAAATCAGATTTAATGTGTCCATAAAAAATTGTAATTACATATCAGATGAAAGTTGGCAACTTTTTATCACACTCATGATGTTTTTCCCGTAAGGTGGCAATTATTGAAGCCTCTTCTCCACGAGATTCAAAAGACACCATTCATGGCGCCTTCGTCGTGGGTGACTCAAACAAAAATTTCTTGGTAAAGTTATTGGAGCTGGAAGCTGTGCCTTTTTGACGCTGTGACGCCTCAAACAAGAAATTAGCAGCAAAAATCGCGCATGATTTTACTTCGACTACCCTCTATATAGTAGCTGTATAGTAGTAGCTTAAAATACTGAAACGACCAAATGAAGGATCTCATATATGTCTGTCTGTGCCTTTACTAGCTTAATGTTCCGTTCTTCTGTTCGAATTTTACTGTTAGAATATAAAATTTAAAATATAAGGAATAATATTGAAGAAGTGAAAAAAAATAAGTAAATGCAAAGGTTATGAGAAATGATGTAGGAGAGACCCATGTGAGCCTTAGGAAAGAGGCGAGACGATCTTCATGGTCTCATGGTCGTCAAAGGTATTGATATATCTGCCCTATTTTTGGAATATTTTGCACTCTTACGAACTTGACATGCGATGACCAATCCTTCATATTCCTTATTCAAAATCAAAGTAGAATGAAATTTGATACGGAAATAATGCTTTATAATCAACTAATTTTCTCATCATGTAGATTTTTATTCATTAAATACACAAATTTGCAAGTAAGCAGAGACAAAAATACACAAAAAAGATAAAGGTAAAGAAATGATGTGAGTATGGTAGTCTACAGCAGACTCTATGATAGAAAATATTAGAATTCTGGCAGCATTCATCACACTTACGTTAAATGCAACTATACGTCTGGTTATCTTCACCAAATAGTATCACTGAGTCAACAATCAAGTATAGTCTTATGGAAAAATTCACTATACTTCTGCTAGAAATTACCATACTTTTTCAGTGTACAGCAAATCTTGGGAAAAAGGAGCTTTTCGTGAAACCAAACTGGTCTCTGAAAAACGATAACTTTGCTCTCAATTACCAATTTCATCCCGGGTAGTATTTTTCTCCAATAAGTTTCCCCAAAGAATTAATCTAAAAAAAGTATAAATTGCATCATTTTAGTGTAAAGAATAGAAGTTTATCTCTTTAAGTGCTGGGCAATTTGAGAGATTTTCAAAATGCGCAAATTGTTTGTGTGCATGCATTTTGCACGAGTAAACGTGTCTCGAATAACGCTTTAATAATTAAGGAATTTAAGTTTCATTCCGACCTCTGCTTTTTCCTAGTACAAAGGTCTCCTTCCTGGAAACCCGACCGCTCGTCCTCGCTCGTACATCAACCACCCACAACAAAGCAACAAATCCTAAAAATCCGCGCCAAAAGTTTGGCAGCCCTGAAAAAAAGCTCGAAGTGGGGGATGGGGTGGGGGAGTAGCCAGATTGTCTCTGAGAGGGAGCAGCGTCTGCCCCGAGCCCCCCTGCCCCACCCACCCCCTCCCCCTTCTGCCTCACTCCTTCTCAGGTCCCTTCAAGAAGAGTCGTGCTCATAAAATGGAATTTATCTCAAAGCATTATTAAATTTAGATTTGGCTTCCGTATCTTATACTCGGGTTGTTCTCCGTTGCCCGTGCTACCGCTACCAACGACGCCGCCCTCTTCAGGGCCTCCTCCTCCTCCTCCTCCTCCTCCTCCTCCTCCTCCACCCCCACCCCCCCGTCACTGCCCCCTCCACCACCTGCATAAGCGAGCGATTTCACGACGCGAGGGATCCCTGAACTTTGCTCCTTCGTTTTACCTGGAGCCGACCGAGTGGTGACTGTGAGCTAACGTTTGTGACAGAGCCAGGGAAGAATGAAGTTCAGAGGAGGAATTTTTGAAAACACGGGAAAAAATTAGTTTGTTAGGATTGCCATGGTAACAGCTCCAGTTAATAATATTCATAATTCTTAGGTAAATTGTTTACATTAAACCCATGATAACGTCAGTCACGGATATAGCTCAGAAAAGTTTAATAAAAAATCTTCAAGACCTTGGAATAAAGAGTTACCTGCTCAATCAACGTAAAAGTCCATTGTTATAAGCAATTCAAGCATCGTCTAGTCGTGTCTTAATGTGATTAAATATTTATTGAACGCTATTTTTACTTTTTATCGGATTTTATTTTATTGATTTTTGGTTTTTTTCTGTGTTCTGATTTTACTTTAAGTTTTCAATTCTTAAGCAAATAAGAGTGTATCGCCGAATTTGGCCAGTGGCACGTCTAAGGGCTGATTGTTGAAATCGATGGACAAAGAAATAGACAAAAAAGACAAAAGGGATATGTAGGGATCCTATTGGAGGAAGCGGGTGGTTGCAATGGACAAAGAAGGAAGCTGTAATAGACTAACTAATGGAAACCCACGAGAGGCCCGATAATAAGTCCATCGTTAATCCTCTTAGTCTATGAGAACCACCCATTTTAACTAATAGGGTCGGTCCATACTTTTTATGTCTTCTTTGTCTATAGCTTTGTCTACCAATGTCAACAATCAGCCCTCAGTAGTACTTGAACCGAAAGTTTTCCCTCCTCTAGGTGAATAAAGGATTTAGCTAAGTTAGTAGCCGAGCTATTGTGATTAATTTTTTTATCGATCACCTTACGTGAGATATGCTTAAAAAAAACTAAGGAAAAAATAAGTTGTGGCCGGGTCCTATTTTTTGGGGCCCATGCACTCTCTTTTAGTCCAGATCGCAATTTCGCACTTCAATTTTGTGGTCTCATTTTCGTCTTTTGCGGATTTTTCTCATTTCAAATTAGTTATTACTTATAAATTCTACCCGGATGAATTTTGTAGTACTCACATTACGTTACTGAACTTGTACTGGGTGAAGAAGATCAAATCGATTTTTTTTGACTTTGCGCTTCACCGTGGATGAACTGAACACGATTCGAATGCTAGGTCACGCTGATTTTATTTAAAATCGTCAAATGAAACCCTGGTTTCAAATATGAAATTGAAAATCGTGAAAAATTGAAGTGCAGATGTATGTTATCCAACCTCGGCCATCAAAGTATTTTATCATTATCTGGAGTTGGGAACGTATCAATAACTTGTTCAGCAAATATTTTAGCCGGTAAAATCTTGATTACAGCGCATAATCATCTCCACGCCGTCAGTGGCGCATTTGAAGAGCTCGATGACGGGCCGTCCAATCACATACATGTATCATGAAATTAGAGCGCATCACATTTTAAGTGGGGGTGTTATTTACCCCCGCATTCACATTTCAATAATGCGCACGGTAATTCATACTTAATTATTATGTGTTGATATAGGTAACCGTCAAACTTGCCCGCTCGACACGCAGGCGAGCGTGCTATTTCAAGTGCTCGAATCAGGACAGGAAATGCATTTTTGCTACCGGACCGATGCTGTCGAATTCCGAAAATGTTACCAATTTGGTGTGCAAGAAGACACACCAAAATTGAAATTTAGAGCCTAATTACGCAGCGTTGAACCGATACCGATACATTAATAAGAGGAGAACGCAGCGCTAATTTAGAGTGGACGCTTCAAACTGTTTAAAGAAATAGAATCACAATTCATTCACTGACATGATAAAAAGAGGAAATTAATTTGATTCACCCGGTATCATGATGAGTTAAATGAGAGGGTACACTGAGAAAAAAAGTTCGGTCCTATGAACCGAATTTACGGTGTTCAGTATCGGCCGTATTGTTCGGTTCATGCGACGTTCATCTCTCTCGGTTCTGGGAACCATATCCACGGTCCATGCAACTGAGCTTTTTCGTTAGTCCTGTTTGGTTTGAATGCTCGGTTGCATAAACCTAGGATATAGTTCCCAGAACCGAGAAAGCAGTTACATGAACTGAACAATACGCCCGATATTGAACACCGTACGTTCGGCTCATATGAGACCGAAGTTTTTTTCTCACTGATGTACACTGTAGTGTACACTAATCAGTGCACGTGATTTGTCTGCAGCCCCTAAGGGAGAAAGGGACCTTATTGCACGAAGGAAACTTTTTGTTTTTGTTTTTTAGTTGGGTTGAGAAATTGGATTTTGAGGTTTTAAAGGAAAACGCTCTATTTTGCTTCTAAGAATAAGTCTCGAATGGTTTACTTCATTTTTGTGCCAAAAAAAAGGCGTGCATTTTTATTACTTTCCAGCAAGTTCGTGTCGGTCTCGTGGCAAATCGGAATGTAAGTAGCCTCTTCCCGACACCATGTTCTTTAAATTGCAAACTCTATTCCCTAACGTACGCCATAACTCCAAATTGGATTGATATGTTTTGAGTTTTTTGGTCTCAAAATATTTGTAGAACATCCTTGACACCCTGAAATCATTGACTTTTTTTTTAATTCTTCAGAATAAGATCTTTTTCACTGCAGACGGTCTCATGTTTATGCATAGGAAAACTTGAAATTGATGCATTTTATGCCTCTATCGTGTAATGCCGCTAAGATTGTGCAATTTAACGTATTTTTTTAGTAGATTGGCTGTTAATACGTTAAAAAATCTGCACTCCGAAAACTGTAGACAATTAATTCTGTAAAAAGTTGCGAGAAAGAAAGCAATTTGGAAGCAAATAACTAGGCCACTGCCGCAATGAAGAATCTAAAATTTCACAATCCTAACACAATTTCATGACAGCGAGGTTTTTGTTGATGGAAGAAATTCTATATCCTCTATTTGGACCGCAAAAATTGTATACGAAGCTGCATCGAGCGATAACAAACGCTCAACGTTAATCGAGCGTTAATCAACGCGACAGCGTTAATGCTTGTTTCTAATTGAAAAACTGTAACAGATGAAGGCAGGCTGGCAGTCTTTTTGAGTTTTGTGAATTGCGGCTATTCCAAGGCAAATAATGTCTTATTGTCGTGGTATAATTTTGAATGAGGGAAACTCAAAAATGGGCCAAAAGTTAGGAGTAATCATTGCTCAGGAGCATCAGGAGCTTTCATTGTGCTCATTGAGATTTTTGCTTTACGATTTATCGATTGATCTGCCATTTAAACCTATGGTAAAGGATCGATAGACAGGGTGTTCGCGACGAACATCTTAATAATCGATTCTTTACCATAACTTCAAATGGGAAAATATCGATAATCGATCATTCACGCCTCGCCACTGTTAGAGGTAACTCCTTCTCGCTCGAGGAAAAGTCTGCAAAATGTAAGGAGACGACCGATTTTCCCAGAAAATTTCATCGTTAATATGGAGCTTGTTGTTTTCGTATGACACTTTAAACATTTTAGAAACCGAATTTCAAATCAAGGGTGCTAGCATTCTTCCTCTAAAAGATTCAGTGAAGAAAATGATAGGAAATCAAATGAAGTCGAAAAATATGTGATGTATTGATCAAACTAACTATAAATCGAAGTGTGTGAGCACGTTAATCATGGGATCAGCGGCGGCAGTGTTGGGTTAGCAGCACTATTCCGGAAGATTAATGGTGAGATGAACCGTGAAACGATGGGTGTATGTCAACAAGTTGTGTTAATAAAGCGGATTACCCAGCCACCCTCTTCACCCCGCCTTACCCTACCCTTCTTTCTCTCTCTTTCTATCCCCCGTTTCTCTTCCAACCCTCTTTTGTGACTCTCTTCTCTCTTCAGCCCTCTCGTAATTTTTCTTAAATGTTTGGTATGACTGGAAGATTGTAATGATTGTCTCACGATCAGTGGTAAGGCGTGGATCGATGGCTATCGATATTTTCTCATTTAAACCTATGGTTTTCCTCGATGACTTGTAAAGTAACACATTTGATTACCCTTCACAATAACAATTTAAAGCTAGTAAAAGAAGGAAAATCTTTAGCGTCTTAAAATTTCAGTGGAACCATTAGTTATATTTGATTATTTCATGTTAAAAACAAATTTGTGAAGACTATAGCAGTCTAGAATGTGCATGTAAAATTGTTCAATTGTTGATTTACAAAAAAAAAAAAAAAAAAAAAAAAAAAAAAAAAAAAAAAAAAAATTAAACCCATAGTACAGAATCTATTGTTAAGATTTTCGTCGTGAACAGCTGGATAACAATCGATCCATTTTCATAGGTTTAAATGGAAAATCAATCGAATCATCGCGAAGCAACTCTTATTGCTCACGATGAAGTCGGCCTCTTCATACCTCCATGAGTTTTTGGTTTGATCGTTTAATTCACCATCGACAAAAAAATTGAACTGGCCTAGTCTCCACTGAAACACCTGCCGTCTTATTATAAGGAGAGGGGTGAATCAAAAAACGAGAATGTTATTTTGACCCAGAAGTCCCAGCACTGCAGGCTGATTATTGGAATTTATAGACAAAGCTATGGAAAAAGAAGAAATAGAGAAAATAAGGCGATCATTTTGGTTGATACGGGTGGTTGTAAAGACAAACGGAGGTAATGGTGGTCCAACTTAGAGTCTCTCGCAGGTTATGCCGTTAGTTAGTCTATTACTTACCTTCTTTGTCTATTGCTACTGTCCGCTTTCACCAATAGGATCGCTTCATGTCCACTTCGTTTTCTTTTGTCTACAGCTTTGTCTATTGCAGTTTTAATAATCAGCCCGCTGTTCGAACAGAAAATCCTATCGAGTTAGTCCTCCGTTTTTCGTAACATTTTCAAAAATTATCCGAAAGACTGTTATTAATCGTTTTAGCGGTAAGGAACCGACTAATTTTAGTTTTGACTAAAAGAAAATGACATGTATTTATAGCATGTTCGGTGAGATGGCAGTATGAGGACATTTTGGGGTGAATTTTCGAGTCTTCCTGGCCTTGAATCTCCCTCAGAATAGTGTAGGTCCAGTACTATTCTATCATCCTATTTCTTTTCGATAAACACTACTTACATTTTCTCTCTTTCCCCCGCGCATGATAAAACCCAATCAATTTCCCGGAGTGGGGCAACAGGGTTATTGATGACGTAGGATGAGCCGCAATTAGCCAGCTGTGCCAGATTAGGGGTCCCGTGGCCTTTTGGCCCTCGGTTAAGTCCGAGCTCGTCGGTCAATCGTTGAATCGTTATCGAATTACCCTAATCGATTTACAGCATTGTTGGGATAGGGATATATCGATTACAGTAATTCGATAACGATTCAACAATCGAGCCGTAGGAGGAAGGAAGCTCGTGGTGATTTTCGGCGAGCCCATGCTGCCGTGCTAAGGAAAAACGCCGTATGAACCTTCAGGCGTTGCCAAATTCCCTTTGATAAAACACGCATTTCCTGGTAAACTTATGAATATTTTCCTTCCAACTTTTTATATAATTTTGTTCGCAATTTCATATACAGCTCCTGACAATTTCAAGGAAAAATATTCATACAATGGACCACTAGATAAGGTACGAATTTCAGCATTCTGATACATGTTTCTTAACCAAAATTTTACGTAAGACACGATGCACACAACGAAAATTACCGAAATTAACTCCTTACGAAGATATTTAATGATTCTTAATGCGTGAATTCAAACCACCCGCTCATGAAAACTCAATGCTCTGGGTGATTCACATCGCGCGCTAAACGTTATCATGACAGTCTCTGCGATATAAAAACCTGGCAACCTCGATCTTGACGCTTTGGCTCAGTTATAGCAAATTGCTAATAGTTTGAACAACACATGATGGGAAATGAACATTGCTCGATTGAGAAGCTTGCTGAAACCGTTGTAGTGGGCGATTTGACTCACGTAGAGTTTTGAGTTTCTTGTGAGCGGGCAGTTCAAATTCCTCGTAACCAATGTGAAATAAAAACGTTAATATCTTCGTTAGGAGTTGGTTTCCGTAATTTTCGTTGTGTGAATCGTTTTCTACGTGAAATTCTGGTTAAGAAACATGTATCAGATCGCTTAAATTCGTACCTTGTCTAGTGGTCCATTCCTAAAAATTGAACATTTTATCGGAGGAAATTTGGCAACTCTCGAATGTTCATACGGCGTTCTTCCTTATCACGGCAGCATGACCTTGGCACCCTCCGGATCACATTATTATCCACCGTCGCGCGGCCCGGGATCGCGGCTTTAAAAATGAAATTAAAAACTTTGACCCAACGGGGTGGAAATTGAAACCTCGTATCTGCGTGAGATTTCCACGTGGGGTTACGAGGTTTTTGTCCACGGGGAGGGGAAGCGGAGGGTGGAACGGATCTACATGCAGATAAGCACGGTTTTCTGGTGCGGTGGTGTGATTTGCTCGATCGTGAACATGATGTCACGCTGATCGATCGATAGGGGTTGATTTATTAGAGGGAGGATTAGGAAAGGGTAGGAGGGCGTGTTTATTTGCGTCTGTATGAATGGTTAATGCTAAACAGGAGTTTTTAATTTAGACTTGAATATTTTTTTTATTAAGCTACGATGTTGAATTTTGACGTTAGAACTTTTCAAGGTCCAACTTCCAGGTTGGTAACAATATGGTTAGAAAAGTGGCAACGAAACTATAAGTTTTGGGCTTTGAAGCCGGTTTTAATTTAAAAAAAGTCATTACATTGGGCATTGATCGTTTTCTGACTGAAAAATATGGTTACAAACATTGGACAGGAAGATCAATTATATTTAACCATAGAGTATAAGCGGTCATCTCTGGGATCTCTGCGTAAAAAATCATTGGAACTTAATGGTGCGTGGCACATTTCCTGACTGGACACGCGTTTTGGACAGCGCAAAAATATGTCCATGAGTTAACCATCGGCAGAATCTCTATAGTGAATTTTTCGAATTTACTAACTGAGGATCGCTAAACCTTTAATAAATCTAAGTTCCGCACACCAAAATGATATTACAATCAAGAAAACCTCAAGTCGATGGCTAAAGTACGAAAAAACGCATTACCTTTTGCGACGTTGCAGATTTCCTGTCATATAACATAGAAAGGGTATTTTCAATGTTCATGTTAGGCTATTTTTGGGCAAGACTAGCCGTTGGTGCGATCCTGTGCATGCTTTCGTGGTTGCGTCTTAGACACGCAACAAACACATTTTCAGGTTAGAAATTGGCAGAAGAAGGCGGCGCACTTTCCTTACAAAAACTGTTTTCATTGGCTCTTTGGAGGAATAATGTCACTTATTGCTGTCGTTCCTGAAAAAACGTCATTTTTTGCGTACTGCGGCTTTCTCATACGTCTCGTTGTCATATAATTAAGGTGAATTTTGCTGTATAAGCTATTTCAGTGATACCACCTGAAAGAGGGTAGATGAATTTTGAAGGAAACTCGTTTTCGAAAATATGACACTTACTGCTCTCTTGTATATCACGGCGCAGTAGCAATTGCAGCAGCAAGCACAACCACCTTTTATTGTCCCACACAATTATCCTTTCTTAGCTATTTCGGTGATTTCATCCGTAAGAGCTTACACGAATTTTGAGGGGAACTCGGTTTCGAAAATATGACACTTACTGCTCTCCTCTCTGTCGCGGCAGAGAAGTAATTGCAGCAGCAAGCACAACCACAATACGAAAGAGGTTGGGAAAACGTGATATTTAAATTACTTGCAGGCGCAAGGATACAACTATTTCACCTCGATCGATGGTCGGGCGGTATCATAAAAATTGAAGGCGTTCTGAAAATGCTTCGTTCTTTGACCGTGCGAATTTTCCTGTTCAGCAATTTTAGAGATTTCATCTAAACGAGATCAAACAAATTTTGAAGAAAACTTGATTCCAAAAATATAACATTTACTGCTCTCTTCGCTATGACGGCAGAATAGAGGAAGAATAAATCGGATATTTCCCGACCATCCGACAAATCCTCGGAAGAGGCAAGAGTCGCGGCGGTCTCTCCCGGCGGCATCCCGGCTCCCGCGTCGAAAGTCACTCGGGTGCCGTTAAACACGGCTCCCCGAGCCGGAAAGGGAAGGGGAGGTAGGCGGAGGGGTGGAAAAACCGAGGGAGGGGTCGGGAAAAAGTCGCGCGTGGTGAGATGTGGCCGCTTCTAATTTCATTCGGATTAGAGGCCCCGCGCCCTCCCGCCCGGCGGAGGGCGCGTGGTGTAAACCACCCCTCCGACTAATATGAACATCAACAACCGATTTAATATTATGCTCAATATGTTATGTTTCCTAATCCTCTTGTATCGTCGACCGCCGCGCTCCGCCCGTCCGACGCCGGCACTTCGTGACGTCATCCATTGGGCACGCTCAGGGGTAATATTATACTCGGTGAGGATGTTGTTGTTGCAAAGGCAAATAAAGTTATTGAACCTCGAAAGTCTGTGTCACACTATCAAAATACTCCATCAAAATATCAAGGTAACGTGTTGTGATTGGTTTATTCGATGACTTTGACCAGTCACAGCACTTGACCTTGACATTTTGATGGGGTATTTTGATAGTGACACAGGCTGAGGATGAGAGAATCGTAACTCTTAAGATGTTCGCGTTTAATTCCTGACCAAAACTAAATTGCTCGCAAATGGTTCCCCTGGTAGGGTACAGAATATAAGCAGAATATTTGGTTCCCAGGAGAAATTTGACATAAACAATCAGCGGGCTAATTTTTGAAATTGATAGAAAAAGCGGTAGACAAAGAAGACATAGGGAGTATGGAGCGATCCTTTTGGTTGAAATGGGTGGTTCTTACAGATTAAGAGAGAGACTGATGGACCAACTATAAGGCCTCTCATAGGTTGCTGTTATTTAGTCTATTACTTACCTCTTTTGCCCATTGCAACCACCCGCTTCAACCAATAGGATCCCTCCATATCCGTTTTGTCTTCTTTGTCTATCGTGTTGCATGTCTAATTTCAACAATCCGCAAGCTGGACGTATTAAAGCTTCCAGTTCAACTAATGTTTATTGATGATCGTATAAATCGATGACTGAAGTGCTCAACCACGTATGTCCATTGCGGTTTTTCAAAATATCTGCTCTTGTAGGTACTTGTGAAATTAAGTCCAATTATGACGAATACCATAATAGTACCAATCCATTAACAAAGATTGGTGCGCCTTCATTTCCGCCTGATACTGTGCAATACGTCTGTGGTGGAATAGTTGCTCAGGGTGCCTTCAACAGATCAGCTTGATCAGTGCCTTCGACTTGATGGCAGAAGATCACGATTGCCCATGATATTACACTCTATTGCACATTATGTCATCACGAACAGTTAAATAAAACACATCTATACTTCCATTCGCGACGTTGTAAATTTTTCACTGTCTATTTTGTACGGGTAAACAAATATGAAAACTTTAAAATCTAGCGTGATTGTTCCGAGGAATGACAAAAAATATTACTTTAATGTTTCATTCAAACTATTTATATAATTTCGCTTGAAAAGGGAAAAAGAGGTATGAGTAAGAACCTTTCAGCGAAGAAAAACGGAGCCAAAATTGTATAGTTTTTGAAGTAAACGGGCCCAAAGAGTTGATAAAGCAACGAAACATGTATAAAGTGACAATTAGTGTTATTATCAGTTCGCTTTTGCCATTTTGCCCCTATGGTGCACAGATCATTAACTTTGATTATATTCATCCGATAAAGGAATAAAAAATAGATATATGAATAAATAAACGTAAGCAGTTTCAACACGAAAAAGTTGGAGAGCGCGCCGATATCGATAGGTCTAAAGTAATTGAGAGTACATCGATTTTGAAACTGAAGAGAAATTAAAATACCTCGATCGCAAAGTCAGTTAGTTGCGAAGGTGCCAAGATAGAATTCTACACCACTTCCGCAATCTTAGATTGATTACTTTTAGTACGTCAAAAAATACCACTTGGTACTAAGTTCCACAAAAATCGATCTAACAGGAACTGAGGTAACACTTCAGGCTGTATCCATCATCTTGGTTTTTCGAATTTTGAAAATTTGAGTTGAAATTCATTGTTTCTGTTGAAGGATGCAAGCTGGTACCAGAAAAATCTATGGAACACCAGCCGCATATCGCACGATCAGAAGGACTCTACTGAGTAGTGAACGATGAGAGTCAATTAAGAAACGAAAGTGCGCCTTCAATTTCGTCTGATACTGTGCAACACTTTGGTGGTGGAATAGTTGCTCAGAGCGCCTTTCACAATATTGCTTTTACTTGACGGCTGCAAGAAATGTGTTCTTGGACAGACGTCTATGCATTACGAGGTCCGAGCGTGTGGCTCTGGGCACCAAGATCCCTTTTTCCAAAAAAAAAATTAAAAAATAAAAAAATAAAAAAAAAACTTAAAAAATAATTTTAAAAAAAAATAAAAAAATAAGAAAAATTAAAATATTCTATTTTTTGGTACGGAATCATAACCGTTTGTTGATTCTGCAGACTAAAAAACTGGGAAAAAGACCTCTCACCAAACAACGAAACGGTGGGTTCTGAAATGGTGCGTTCACATATCCCACCGCTGGAAATGACGGGGCTGAAATCCGTCAGGAAACAGGGGGGGGCAGGTGGGAGGGGGGCTGTGGCCAGAGAGAGGTAAGAGCCGAAGCGCGATTCGGGTTTGCGGGAGGAGGAGGGTGGAGGGGGTGGAGGGGGTGAAGGGGCCGGTGGACTGGTATCCCGATGAGGAGTCATAAATCAATATACGGGATTACGTTTAACACCAGTATCATACAAAGTGCTTGTTTAACAGGGTTATCCCCCAAGTCCTGACTCCCATGCTCCGAGCAGCCTTGCCGAATTTTACCGAACATCGCGCTGCGATTTTTTACACTCGGATTTACACTGATTTTTACCGCTTGAAGTCATCGGTATGATGCATCGTCACCTTTCGGGCAAAGTATCACAAGCGCCATGCGACGTTTCAAAATTTTCTCCGCCATTTTATTTTCTTACGGAGAAATTGTTGGTTGGATGTGCTTGAAAATTTTACTGAATTTTATCGGTAGCACAAAGCAAATTCAGTGAAATTTTCGGAGAGCTTCGTTGAACAATTTCTCGGTAAAAAAGTAAAAATGCGCGGAAATTTTGAAACGTCGCATGGCACTTGTGATATTTTTGCCGGAAGGTGACGACATATCGATGACCCAAGTACAGAACCACGTATCTCCATTTGGGTGTTTCAAACTTCCTGCTCCTATTTTATTTCTTCGGAGAGGGACAAACCAACTTTGATAGAACCAAGATTGAAATGTATACAAAATATTCTGTTAACATTAGAGTGCCTTCATAGGGAGAGTATGGACACTAGGCTCCATGGAGGGTTTACGGCCAAAAACGGCGGCGCTTCGTTTTGGTTTTTGAGGATGGGAGGGAGGTCATTGCAAACTTTTGACGGTTATCACCAACCGCACTTACTGCCAACCTCACTTCTTTTTTCTCGAAGACAGCATTCACGATTAGCCGTAAAACTATGTAAATACGTCGAAATAATGCTTTCGAGTAAAGTTCTCGTTGCGATATGCAAATAATTACATTTTAAGTAATCTTATATTTACATTTATTTACAGCGTCTGCCATTTTCGGACACCAGAAGATCCTTTTCAGCCTAAGATGGTTGAGCCAATTAGAGGTTGTAAACGCAGGTATCATCCTCTCCCTATAAAGGTCCTCTAGCTAACAAAGATAAAAAATCAAGAAAATTTTCAAGAAATTACATTGACTAGTTTTCCAAAAAAATATTAAGTCTGACAGGAAGTCTGTAACGTCACAAACGGAGATGCGTTGTTTTTCTCCTAGGGCATAGCTATTTTGTTAATACTGTTTGTCATTGTTTCCGATACCCCCTTTGACTTAAGGGGTTGCTGCAGCACTTTAGAAAACGAGTCGATAGTCGAGCAATCGCATCGATTAATTATTTTTGGATTTTAGGACATTTCGCAAGAATTTCCGAATGAATGTCGCACATTGTTCTGCCTTTCGATTTGCAATGTTTACCTGGAACGTGCTTTTGAAGCTATTTCAGAGTGTTTCCTACTCAAATATTTTGTACAACATTGGACCCTCTACAAAGTGATGTTAGGAATTCTTAAGAAATGCCCTAAAATCTAGAAATTATCAATCAATCGATCGACTTATCGAACCGTTCTCTAAAGTGGTGAGAACCCGCCTTATAAATTTCCGCGCATTCTACACGCATTGACCTCATCAATGCTCTATAATGGTCTTCAGAAATCGACTAATTTGACTCACGTCAGTTAAAATTGGACTTAATTTAGCAGAATGTTTCTATCTATAAAAAGTTTTGAAAAAACAAACAACGTATCGTGAATTAGGTACATTGATTTTTCAGATACGCAAGTTTTTCATATTTCCTCTTCGGAGAAATATCACTATTGTTTAATAATGTTCGATTTGCTTTGTTCGATCGAAAACGATGAAGACAATTAATCCCCTCGTGCCCATTCACCTTCCAAATTCCAGAGAAATCTTTAACTGAATTCGCACACCACTAAAAATTCTCACGATTGAGGGGGAGTTCATTACAACACGTTTTTTTTTTTCTTGGAAAGCCATGCTGCATAACGAGACACTATTAGTCACGAGCAATCAGGGGAGTAACCAAAGGAAAATTGAGCTTGAATGAGCTTTCTCCTTCCTATCATGAAAATTTGCTCTCTAATTCTTATTTCAACGCACCATGAGAAAGCACACTATCTCTTTCATCCTGCAGATTTTTCATTTAATTTTTATCAATTTGAAAACATTTGACCCGGTTCGAAGCGAGGCTTCAAGGGGGGGGGGGGGGAGGTGTATGCGTCTCCTCAATCCTCACCTGCCTGTACATTTTTGCAATATCGGCCGATACAGGAAATGGATATTGCCGGAAACGCAACAAAATATCAAAAATGTCATTTAGCATCTTTGGACCACTGTGCAAGATATCATTTAATGATACACCGATGAAAGATGGAGCCGAAGCATTGAAGACCACTCGAACTTTCGTTGGTAGGCGGTCCATCTTCACTTCCGGCTGATGAAGGATCAAACAACAAGGCGAAGAATAAGCATATTCCTCAAGAACCTGACGCATATGTCCAAGTTCGAGATATTCATACATAAAATTGTCGCGTTCTCTCTATAAGGTCTGAATACACGATCAAATTCCGAACCAATTCTGATCAAAGTAGACCCGTTGATGACTGATGGTCACCATGCAACAGTCCTCTTTGATCAAAATTGGACGGGCCGTCAAATTTTGATCAGAATGGAGAGCCACCCTTCATCATCTCTTGTCACACACTGGGAAAAAACACATTGTATCTAGAGTCTAGACTCTTAAGAACATTGACAAGAAAAAATACTCTTGATGCAATCTGATTTTTGCTTAAAACAAGAACCGAGCCCCTTTATTTGAGCGGATTTCCATTTGATTTAAACTTAAATCTGATTGAATCAAGAGTCCTTTTTCTTGTCAATGTTTTCAAGAGTCTGGACTCTAGATCTAGATCCAACGTGTTTTTTTTTCCAATGCACGAAACATTTCTGCAGGGTTTTAATTTTAAAATCAGGCGAAGAAACGATTTTCAGACTGATGACTCCCGACACTTTGACGGTGATTGGTCCGGGACTTTGATCGTGTATCGAGGCCTTTAAAGTATTTTTTTACTTAGTCTATAATCTAACGATACAAAATAAGTAGAGACAAGTAGAGACGATACAATGGAGAGACGTAGGTAAGTGTGGAAACACGTACGGGGGGGGGGGGAGGGGGTCCAGAGGTGAAAGTCTAAAGCGACAACACCGATCCCTGGGAGTCCGTTCCGACTCTCATAGTCATCCGCGTTTTGTGATTCTCCATTTTATATCATATCCACACGACTTTAACCCCCCGCCCCCTCCCACCACCATCCTCCCTCGCACCGGTCAGACGCCGACCATCCCGCACCCCCCTCCCCCGCAAGCGTCCCCAACCTCCCACAGTTTGCACTTATAACGTAATAAAAGTAATGATAACGACAGGATTTACGTTGGTATTTATGTTCTGACCGCTTCTTCCTAAGTTTTCCGGTTTTCCTTGTTGTTCTCCCCCCCTTTTTTCCACGGATTTATTTATTTCGGATTTGGCCACTTGTAGCGAGGCGAGGACACTTATGCTAATAATCATTCTGCGGATAAGGAGGGTGGTATGTAGACAGGAAAAAGGAAACCATCCGTGATTTTCGACTCGATATTGATACTAAGGGCATGCCCCCTGGCCGCTACGCGGCCCAACCCCCGAGGAATTTTCGCGTCCTCTAAGACCCGCTTCGCGAGCATTCCTTTCCTTAATCAGGGCCCCTTAGTGTACTCGTCGCCCTGGGCGAGAAGAAAAATCGATGAAACTCTCAAGAATTCACGGCGACTAGATTTCAAATGAAAAAATGAAGTATAAGGGGAAGTCCTTAAAGTCGCAAACAGAGATACGTTTAGTTTCGAGCTTTGGCCATCGATGCATGCACTGGAAAAAAAGTCGCTTGGATCTAGAGTCCAGACTCTTGAAAACAATGACAAGAAAAAATACTCTTGATTCAATGGGATTTTTGCTTGAATCAAAAGGAAGTCCGCTTAAATTAAGAAGCTTGGTTCTAGATTTAAGTAAAACTCCGATTGAATCAAGAGTATTTTTTCTTGTCGATGTTTTTAAGAGCCTGGACTCTAGATACAAGCTACTTTTTTTCCCGTGTGGGGAATAAATTTTTAGGGGCTATCCCCTAAAATTTTAATACCTACTACCCCAATTTGATAAAGCACAAAAAAACCTAGCCCAAATACACGAGCAAATATAGGGAAGGATTTAAAACATGGATAATCGAGGCTGAAACATTAAAAAACACTAAAGAGCAGGACGCTTAGAGATCAATCCTAGCTGCAAAACCACGAAAAATAAGTAAAAAATTGAGTGACGACCTGCCCAGCCGTTATCACGTAACCACTGGAATTCAATCCCGAACATCCGTGGCAGACCTCCGAGCAGACATAGAAGGTTTAGGGGCTGCGTATCACCAATTTTTTTCAGTGAAAAGTGGCCTCAGTAAGTGCGCGTCTGTTATCTGCTTATATTTCGCGAGCAGATGTGTTGGAGCAGAGGTTGCCTACCCCTCCACATTGGTTGGTTTGTAGACGGCCACTATGTCTGCCTCGACCGTTCGGAATTGAATTCCTGTGGTTATACGTGATAACGGCTGGGGTCAGGTCGCCACTCAATTTTTTAATTTATTTGTCGTGGTTTTGCAGCTAAAATTGAGCTGGTAACAGCTCTGAACGTCCTGCTTTTTAGCGTTTTTTAAGGTTTTAGCCTTGTATACCCCAATGGAGAATTTGGGCGCAAATTTTTTATCGCTTCATCCGCGAGAGTGCTTGAAGTGTTGATTTCGCAGTATTTTTTATAATTTTCTTCTGACATGGGAAATGCTTCAAAAATAGATTTAAAAGTGAGAAAATGCACCGCCTAGTGACGTCACCTGGCGGCATTTCCCATTTAAGCACATGTCGTATTTTAGCAGAACTGGTTATTTTGTCATATCTCCTCTTATAATTGCTCAATTTATAAAATCAAGGGTATCCTCGATGTTGAGTTCACTCAGTAGATTCCACTCAAACACGAAATTCATCAAATTTGAGACCTTTTAAAATTCTCCATTTTTTGGATGATATGGGCGTTTCCAATTAAATTTGGTGGTATCACATCATTTCGGTTAGTAACCTAATTTATTGGGATACTACCACAACTGATTGGAAATGCCCATTCATACAACAACCCCTACCTCTATTTTTCCATGTATCATTGTTCCTAGCCGTGTATTGAGCAGTTTAACCGGGTCGATGCGAAAAGTTACACGGAGGACACTAAACCATTGGGACGGGTGCGTATTTATTGAAGGTGGACACATGTCATAATAAACGGGCCGGGATTGATACCACGCCGGCGGAGGAAGATAAATGGTCGAGCGTCGAGCTGGAGACAGGAGTAACGGGCAACTCGGGACTTCGGGAGTCGGCACGTGACCACGCACAGTGCGCATCGAATTGAATGCGTTTTGATTAATTCTTTCAGCAGATTTACCAGAGCTCCACTGCCGTGCTGAGGAAAAACGTAGTATGAACCTTTAGGGGTTGCCAACATTTTTTTCAATAAAAAAATGAATTTAAGGGGGTAATTGCGAATATATTTTTTTTTAAATTTTCAGGCAATTTTCTTCGCAATGAGAATTTGTATGCACGTTTCTTATTGCTTCATCTGAAGGTGGTTAAAGAGCTGATTTCACAGTATTTTTTATAATTTTTTTCTGATGTGGGAAATAGTGTAAAAATAGTTTTAACAGTAAGAAAATGGTGCATTAGGCGGTGCGCCTAGTGAAGTCATTTCCCATTTAAACACTCGTATTTTAGCAGATTAGATCTTTTTGTCATATATTTCCAAAAATTGTTCAATTCATGAACTAAGGGTATTCTTGTGTTCAGTTCACTTATTAGTTTCCACTAAAACACGAAATTCATCAAATTTCAGAAACCTGCAAATTCTCTATTTATAATTTAAAATATCTGCAAATTTCAAGGAAAAATATGCATAAATTCCCCGAAAATACGCTTTATGTCCTAGAAAATTTGGCAACTCTTGGATGCTCATATGGCGTTTTGCCTTAATATGGCAGAGGTTCATTCCGTTTGCAGGATCGCGATGATCCGGACGAATTAAGAGGGTATTGTCGGAGGCGAGCGTCCGTTTGATAGCTTCATTGCGAATGTGCAGTGTGCAGCCACCTTGCTTAAAGCACCTTGACAGGTCGCCACGTCGGAGGATCATGCCGGGATATTGCTTCATAACTCGGAGCCTTTGATTTTTCAATTGCTTGGGGTGAATGCGAACGGTTCATGTCTTTTACCGTGCCGAATGTTGCGAGATAAAACGAGTCAATTGTGAAGCTATGAAAAGATGTATCTCAATTGGACTACATTTTGCAATGGAGAATTCGCATGCAAATTTTTTATTGCTTCATCTGAAAGTGGTTAAAGAGGTGACTTCACAGTATTTTTTAAAATGTTTTTCTGATATAAGAGAAAGTAAGTAGTAGTAGTAAAATAATTTTATTTTAAAGCGGTGCTTTAGCATCTAAGGCCATTTACACCTCTAAAGAAGGCAGTAATAGTAATAAAATAGATTTAAAAGTGAGAAAATGCACCGCCTAGTGACGTCATCAGGCGGCATTTCTCATTTAAACACACGTATTTTGGCAGATTAGATCATTTTGTCATATTTTGCCCAATAATTATTCAATTCATGAACCAAGGGTATCCTCGTGTCCAGTTCACCCTGTGGTCTCCACTTAAACACAAAATTCATCAAACTTCGGACACCCGCAAATTCTCTATCGGACGTATTCATTCTAAATGGAACTGTGTACACGGAAGATGGGGTGTGCTCGTTGGTGGTCGGGCCATGAGAATGAATGGGAAATATAAAGCGCCAGTGACGTCAGCGGCAACGACGAGAGAAACGAAGATCGGGAAAGCGGTCATTAACTCATGAGCCCCGTCCAAAAGGCTCTTGTCACATGCCCACGGCTCACGAGTTAGCGCTCTGTTCCTTTTGATTTCATTGAAAATCCCGCTTTTTCCATTTTCTCAAAAGGAACTATACCCACTGACCACATTGTTTCTTATCCAGCCTGCACGAGCACACCCCATCTTTCCACAAGCACATAGTTCCTTTTAGCATAAATACGTCCAATTAGGAATTACAATTTCCAGCTTTTTTTTTTGAAACAACGCATGTGCCATTAGTTTCAATATCGAGGGTTAAGGAACGATACCGCCTGACTGAAACCGCGCAACTGAATGTGGCGAGGTGTGAATAATCGACTATCGATATTTCCCCACTTGCAGCTATGGTAAAGAGTCGATCATTCAGGTGTACGTTTCGAACACTCTGTTTTGTAGATCCATTTCCAAAGGTTTAAATGACAGATCAATCGATATATCGCAAACCACGCCTCGCTACTGCTCTCCACGTAGTTCAAAATTTAAGGGTTCTCCTGAAATTTATATTACTCCGTGAGATTCATCAAGGAATACTTGGCGTCAGACTGATTCAGCTTCCCCTTATTTCTACCGAAGATCATGATTGTATTCCGTCTTAAAACTTGGAAAGCGTTTTTCTGCAAGGAAGTACAGTTATTTAGCTAAAAAAGTCCTGAAAGAAAAGGAAAAAAGGCCCCGCCCATTTGGGGCCGTTCAAGTACTACGTAACGTACTCAGAGGGGAGGGGGTTTGAGCCGACGCCACGGTGCGTCACACGGTGAGGGGAGGGGGGTTAAGCCTAGCGTTATTTAACAAATTCGAGTCGAGAGGGAGAAAAACTTGTAAATAAACGCCAAAAATTGAAAATCCGGCCCTTCCCGAATTTTTTAAGCTGCTTTTTCAGCGTATTCTTAATTTTTTGAAAATGAGGGGGCACTTGAAAAAAAAAAAAAAAAAAAAAAAACACATTGGATCTGGAGTCCAGACTCTTAAGAACATCGACAAGAAAAAGTACTCTTGATCCAATCAGAATCTAGTTTAAATCAAGAACCAAGCCTCTTAATTTAAGCGGATTTCGCTTTGATTCGAGCAAAAATCCGATTGAATCAAGAGTATTTTTTCTTGTCAATGTTTTCAAGAGTCTGGACCTTAGATCCAATGTGTTTTTTTTTTCAGTGGGGGGGGGGTGAGGCCACGTAAACGTCACGTAATTCAAAAGGGGAGGCGTAGGGCTGCGTTACGGATGCGTTATAGGGGGGAGGGAGGGGGGTCAAAAAATTGGAAAAAGTGCGTTATGAGATACTGAAACGGTCCCTTTCTTGTTCACTCACAGAGCCTCCCTCATTTCATTCATCCAAATTTCCAGGATCCCTGGATCCACCATGACTGCACGACGAGGCAACTCCGAGGGATACCCCGGATTCCCCCTCCTCGCGGATAAAGTTGAGTAAAGTTTGACGTACGAGGCGGCCAGCTCGGAAGGCGGGAAGCTGAAAGCTCCTGGATGGGAGGCCCGCTCGGAGCCGGCGAGGAGGGCGCGCAACGGGAAACGGAATCGTCCGACGAAAGTTGAGAGGGAGTTAGCACAGATAGCGCTGGTTGACAATAATTCAGCGGATGATGTTCGGTAGTTAAAAGAAGCGCGCGTTACTTGTAAAGTTAATGCGCTCGAGCTCCTGCAGCCGCGCCAGGCGCTACGTCACAAAAATCAAGAATAATGCGTGTACACGGAACAGCACTATACCGCATCCCGCTTGCAGCCTGTTGGCTCCCCTGGGAAGAATCCAATAATTATGGAAACTCAGCCTCCTATATCCCACCCCCGCCCCGCCCCGGCCGCCTTCCACCCTGACGTCGAGCTTGGATTTTCCTCCACCCCTCCTTCCCTCCGCTTCACCCTCCCCTTCGTCTTCCGAGATTTTCTTCGCTTTCGTTCGCGGCGAGCTCCTGCGCCCGCCTCGCGACAGGGATGCCACCCGCAGTGCTGCCGATTAAATTTGTCGAAAATTGCGCGAACGTGGAATTGGAAACTCTGCGTGCACTCTATAAGAGTCCTACCAAAGAATCCGAAGTTTTCCGCGGGTTTGCACTGAAAAAAAAGTTTGGTCGCATGAACCAAAGTTTGGTGTTCCATACCATCCGTACTAATTCGGTTTGTGAAACCGAATTTTTGGTTCGCCACACCAAAATTTCGTTTCATGTAACCGAAATTCAACGGTAAAGTGAACTGGCGAACAAAGTGTGGTCACATGAACCGAATGTTCGGTTACACGAACCTAAAGTTCAGTTTGACAAACCGAATAATTGGGATGATAAAGAACACCCAACTTTTTTCAGTTTGGAATGGATTCGGAAAATCCGTCGATTTCTGAAGAGAAAAGACGCGACTACATCTTGACAGTGTAAAATTTTGACACTCGGTTTGTAATTTTATTTGTATTTGTGTAAAATATATTGAGCGTAATTTTCAGAAAATTGTACGTGTTTTTCTCGAGATCGCGCGGTCACAAGAATTAGCACGATTTTTTACAGAAATCGAGCCGTGTTTTAGTGGAAAACTTCAATGGCTGAAGTGAATTTTGCAATCTTGGGATAAAGTTTGGCTTCATCTTCAGGGGATAAACGATCAGCGATTATCATACTATCCGCATAGAACCATACCTACAATATAGTCCGCAATCCTCTGTTTGGTTTCAATTATCCTCCTCTGAGCCTAGAACATAAAACATAATTGGAGGCCTGGAACAATAATGTGAAACATACCAAAAATCCGTTCATTCGCATGCAGGAGCCAATATTTCATTTAAAATATCCTCAGGCCTCTATGTGTTCTCGATGAGGCCAAACATTTTTTTAAAAGAACTATGTCGGTCAAATTTTTTTTTTAAATATAAAAAGTCCGCATTACTTTTCAAAAATCTTCAGATATTCTGTATTTCAACATCTCTATGTATTCAGAAATTTTAAACATTGTCTAGAGTTGTTACTAAACAAAATATATCTACTCACAAAACCTATGGTCCAATAAAAATTCATCAGAAGATAAACGTATTCCTTAAAACCACACCTTCATGGACTTACGAGGTAATGCTTAATTCTATTAAATTTTGCGGGATTTGGCAGCACTGACCTCCCTCCCCTTTTATCGTTGAGATTTCCCGGAATATTAGATCTCGCGTTTTTTCTCGAGTTCTTCCGAGCCATTTTTGCGGGGATTAATGCGGCCGTTATCATTCCGACTGGTCGTTTGCGTCTTAGTTTTAATATAATAACGCGGCGTTTATGGATTCCCTGAATCGGTCGAGCCAGTCGTTTATGGTGCCATGAGCTTGAAGGGTAATTATCGTGTTTTCAGGCTTGTTACGCACTTCTTTCTTTTATTAAATTCATTAACTGACATATTATTCACTCATTCACTCCATTAAGATCTGAATATATAAAAATGAATTCTACGGTAAATTGGACCCTTCACCTGAGAATATGAAACGTTATCACGCACTCCATGAATTTTCCGAATTGGACACATATTGCTCTACAAATTCCCATATTTTGCATCATTAACTTTAAGACTTTTATCTTCCAAAAACTTCCAAAGGAGCTTACTCTTTTAAAATATTTAAACTTCCTGAATCATCGTATTGGAACTAACTCAATGTCATGATGAAATTTTAATTTAATATGACGCTCTTCAGGCAATCAGAAAAACAAAGTACATAGCATGAATTTTCAGAACTTCACGTAGCTTTTGAGCCTCAGGGGTTTCCGTGGAGACTTTTAAATCTTTAAAATTTTAAACTTTTTGAAAGACTATTAAAAACTTGCCACAGAAAATGGTCTCCTTTTACAGTATCTTTCTTTCATTCGCTGAATACGTTATGGAAGCAAACTTTCAGGAAAAATCCATGACCTTGAAATGCGTTTTTATTAATTCAAGAATACGTCATTTGTGATGTATTTTTCTGCAAAAGGATAATAATGGCAAGGGAAGATTTATCCATGCATCGATTATGGGTACAATACTGTCGAGCTAAGGAAGAACAACGTACGAACATTCGAGAGTTGCCAAATTTCCGTCAATAAAACGTTCATTTGTAAGGAAAGTAATGACAATTTTTACTTGAGATTTCCAGGAGCTATGGATGAAATTGCGCACAAAATTATCCGAAAATTTAGAAGAAAAATATTCAGAAGTTAGCCAGGAAATTCGTGTTTCATCAAAGGAAATTGGGCAACTCCTGAAGGCTCATACGGCGTTTTTCCTCAGCACGGCAGAATATGTTTTTCTCATTTTGAGTTTTGATTGGGAATAAGGTTCTTGCACATCGAGAGAGGGGATTGGATAAACTGGATTAAATTTTGCAGAAAGAAACCACTATCTCTGGCTTTTCCATAAAAACACCTCTTTGCAGAGGGAAACCTACATGGGACATACATGTTGTTTCTAAAATGAGCCAGAAATAGTGGTTCCTTTTTGCAAAATGTGGTCCAAATATGACACCTTTTGCAAAAGGATGTCGTATTTTATCCATTCCTAGCATTTCATCCATAGCATGCTGTTGTATACAAAGATTGGAAGATTTACTACGAATCATTTGCTGACTTTGCGAACGAATATTTGACGACCCTTTCGACCAAACAGCTCTTACCAATGTCAATGTCGCTAAGAACGTACTACTTTTCCTCTTTTTTACAAGTATCCGAAATCATCTATATTATAAATTCCTCTTCCAAAATATTCAGAAAAATAGGGATAAAATTTGAGGCAAATCAGAACAAACTGATGTATGCACAATCTTAGCAATGATGACATGGGTATAAGCTGCTTGATCGGGAAGGTCCTCAATTATCTTTGTGTTTCATTTTCCTCAATACAGGAGCAACTTTAGCAATTTAAGTTTATTGTTCAAAAATTTTGACGCACTAATCACTCGATTTTCTGCTGAAAGGATGTCTATAATGTTTTGGAACGCTTGCAGGGTGGCAAAATTTCATGAAAAATTAAATTTTGAAATTTCACGTGAAATATTTCACAAAATTTCAGATATTTATGAAAGATATTTAAATATACCTGTTCTTTCTCATGTTTCGCAAACTGAAAATTGTGATTCTTTTCTAATTTAGTGTGTTTGAGACCGGGTTGCATTATTCAGCCCTTGAAAAATATGAAATATTTCATTGCCTCGTGAAATTACATGAAATATTTCACTGAAGTTTCCAATCTCTCATTCCTTTCTCTCGTTTCATGCCCTGCACTACTAAATATATGGATTTTTTTTTTTTTTTTTTTTTTTTTTTAAATTTAAGTTATTATTGCTTATCCTTTCGTTGCTCAATACTCATCATCGCTGTGGAAAATTCTCAGCGCATTACAGGGCGAAGCTTAGAAGCGGCAAAGGTGAGAGTCACTTGGCTCTGCGCGAGGGATGTTCAGGTGGGGGGGGGGGGGGGGTGAGGGCGGCGTCGGATGAGACCCTCGGGCGGGCGCGTGGCCTGGCAAGGTGCCGGCAAAGGGGCCACCCCAATCCCCATCTCCACCCCTGACTCGGCGCCGTCGACCGGTGTAACAAGGCATCAGTAAAATCACTTCCGCCTAACAGTCGATTAAAAACAATGAAACGCGAATCTATTGTCCGCTTGATAGATGAGTCAATAACGCAACGCAGGTCCATCCGCGTTTTCGGACTCCTCTTCGCCGCACCCTCCCGCCTCCCCTCCGCGATTGGATCGGAGTGTGACGTCATTGTCCGGAGGAGGATTCACCGCGTTTGCATCGAGCAACGATAGACGATTTTAGTGGTGACGTCACGAAGCGATATTGGTGGTTCGATATCTCGAAAGTCGAAATGTGCCCCAACAAACAAACATAACCTACAAAATGAACAATTGACAAAATAAGCTAAAACTAGCCTGAAACCAAACAATTAATCCATGGGACTTTAAAATTATGAAAGCTACTCATTTATCAAAACGTTTGAGATCACAATCACAAGAATTGATTGCAAAATAAGATCGTAATATCATAGACAGTCATCGAGCGAATACCCCTACCCCCCTGCCTATATCCCGCAGATTCCTCCATGTTCGTTTGTTGGGGCACGTTTCGACTTTCGAGGTATCGAAATTATAACGAGATGTGACGTCACACTAAAATCGTCTATTTTGATGACTTTCCTGCCAAGAAAGCGAAGAGAGCAGTAACTGCAAAAATGAAGTTTTGAGAGAAAGAGCTCAGAAACGTCAGACCGGAAAATTTTATTAAAAAGCCTCCGTTCTTTGTCAAATTGCCTTCAATCGTCCAAAAGACTCCTAGAAATCGTTTGGATGATTAAATATCTACCTATTTTACTTCAATTACATAGAAAGAGTATTTTCCATTTTCATGTTCGGCTATTTTTGGACAAGACAGCCGTAAGTGCGATCTGATCCATGCTTTCGTGGTTGCGTCTTGGACACACAACAAACACATTTTCTGGTTAGACATTAGCAGAAAAAGGCGGCACTTTCCTTGAAAACACTGTTTTCATGGCTATCTGGAGGAATAATATCACTCACTGCTGTCTTGCCTGAAAAAAAACGTCGTTTTTTGCGTACTTTCGGCTTTTTCATAATCCTCGATTGCATATAATTAAGGTAAATTTTCCTGTTTTAGCTATTTCAGTGACATAATCTAAAAGAGATTGGTCGAAATTTGAAGGAGACTCGATTTCGAGAATTTGACACTTACTGCTCTCTTCTCTGTCACAGCAGAGTAGAAATATTGCAGCAGCAAGCACACCCACAATGCGAGAGAGGTTGGGAAAAAGTGAAATTGTTTGCAGGCGCAAGGATACAATTATTGCACCTCGAGCGATGGTCGGGCGGTATCATGAAAATTGAAGGCGTTTTGAAGAGGTTCCGTTTCTTGAGCGTGAGAAATTATGCTCTCTTAGGTATTTCGGTGATTTCATCTAAAAGAGCTTACACAAATTTTGAGGGAAACTCGGTTTCGAAATATGACACTTACTGCAATCTTTTCTGTCACGGCAGATTTGAAATTGCAGCAGCAAGCACTCCCTCAATGCAAGAGAGGTTGGGAAATCGTGAAATTGTTTGCAGGCGCAAGGATACAATTATTTCACCTCGAGCGATAGTCGGGCAGTAACAAGTTGACAAAATTCAAATTGAATTCGACGCACTGCCTGATCGTTTAAATATGCCTTCAAAATGTTTAATGAGCGACGCCTATACAGCTGGATCTTAATGGCTAACGTTTTTAATGGGTGAATTGTAAGATGGGCATTCTTCAATTGGCCTTTTCGGATTCTAAGCTTTTTAGATAGGGCTGTCAACCCGCTATGGTGTTGCATCACGCGATTTTGAAGGAAATTCTTAACGCTTGTCAATTACTCCAAACAGGATTAGATGGCTCCTTCTATACTCTGCCAAGGCTAAAAGTCAGAACCTCCATTTTTAGGGCATGGGAAATGATTCTTTTGTCATTTTTTGTGAAAAGGAAAAAAATTCAATAGGTTTTAGAGGCAAATTGGATTATCCAAAGACTAAATTTTGAATCCAGACCGGCTTTATTCGGTTGTACAACGATATTACGTATTGATTACGTATATCGATGGTGAGACTCACAAACCACGTACCTCTTTTGCAGTGTTTTAAAATTACCGCTCCTGCTTAATTCTTTCTGAGGAGAACGAATCAACATTATTCCTACACATTCTTCAGAACTTTCCTTCCACAATGGAAAAAAATCATGGATGTTTTTAAACGTTAACGTTGAGTAGTTTTCCAAATTAAAAATACTAAGTATGACAGGAAAGCAGCAACGTCGCCAATCGAGATACGTGATTTGGGAATATCACCGTCGATATATGACGTCAACGTATTACGAATTGAGAAAACGAGTTTTAGTTTACTTAAAGTCTTACACCGCTCGGCGTCCAGTATGTCGTTGATTTAATTCTGAAGAATGCTGCCGACCAACCAGCGAGTAGGCCTTTTGTTCAGCCAGAATATATTGGTTTCCTTCCCTACCGAAAGATGTCTGTATGAAACGATTCTGTTTAAAATCTCCAGCAAAAGTTCGCCATAACCCAATGTTCTATGACGTGCGCCCATTAACCGCACGCGTGCAGAGTCCACGGGCCCGGTCCATCGGTTTATCCAGTGTTCCCATTTCCCAGGACTAGTTACAAAATTTTGGAACTTTTTTTTTTTTTTTTTTTTTTTTTTTAAATCAAGAGCTGGAGCCTTCTATCTATAGGTTGGGTCAACTTTGGCTTTAGTCGCTACAGTAGCTATACATATGATTAATACACGTCCATGCTCCATGATTTTCAAATTTCCAGGGATTAAGGCTGAGTAGAATCTATTTCAGCAGATCTACTCGTCGATTCCGAGAGAGTTTAACACCACTTGCACTTCAAAACCGAGACCGACTGACCTAGAGTCAGATCACTAGGCCAACGTGGCCGACTAATTTGGAACTTATGAGATTTTCCTGAATTTTCCGCGGAACATTTGGAATTCCCGAAAAGTTCCGGATCTTTTGCATTTTTCGGAACTTTTCAAAAAATCCCAGAGGGATCGGAGAACTTTCGACGGCCGTGGAGTGGGAGAAATTGGGACAAAAAAGTTCCGAATCCCGGGACTATCGACGGACGTGGAATGGGAGCAGTGGGTTTATTGACCAACTGGAGCATGGGAAACGAACCGATCGTCTTTGACCGAGACAGTCCGAAGACCGGTTGATAGTCAATTAATTTTGGCTTCCCGGGGCGCTTGCGGGGTGTAGGGTGGTGGGGAGGGGGGGGGGCGTCACGTTATGTTAGTGCGTGTGAATGGAGCCGAACGGAGGCGGAGGGTGGACTCTGCCCGCGAGGAGGGTGCACACTTGCACACGACAACCCTTTTAGCACCTTGGCACCTTGGCCCTTCGGCAAACACACCCCCGCCCCCGCCCTCGACAGTCTCTTGACAGCGGAAACGAGGTTCATCGGGCCCCACGTAGATTCTCATGGTCCAGTGGAGTGGCGTGAATTGCGATATATCGATTGTTATGCCATTTAAACCTACGAAAAAAGATCGATTATCGGGGTGTTCGCAGCGAACACCTTAGTAATCGATTCTTTACCATAGTCTCAACTGGGGAAATATCGATAATCGATTATTCACGCCACGCCACTGCTCATCCCCGCTCCGGAATGACGCGAAGTTTCAGGATTCGTCGATTGATGCAATTAAATGAACGCAAAAGGGCACTATCTCCATTCCACAGTTCAACAGACTTGCATCTTTTCGTCCTCTCCTTCGCGAAGGAGCGTAACTATATTTCAATGTTGCCTGATTTACTCATGGAAATTGCATTTTTACCATGGGGATCTTTCTCATTGCTGACTTAAAAATTCTCTGATTTTTCCCCTGATCTGATGAAAAAATCAGGAACATTTTTGACATAAATTGCAAAGGTACGTTCTTGTAAAAAATTGAATTGTTTAAGTCAATTTGGCAACCTTGGAATAGAGTTGCACTCCTCCCTCCGAGAAACGGTGTTTTGGACAATAGCATGGAGAATTTAAGAACTTTCAGATATTCTTTCTTATTCCTCATAATATGTGTCTTCTCCTGTTTTTCATATTCCCTTCTACTTTTTTCTCGACTTCTTACTCTTCCTTACCTGCCTTTCCTCCTTACCTGCCTTTCCTGCCTCTCCTGCCTTTCCTGCCTCTCCTGCCTTTTCCTGCCTTTTCCGCCTTTTTTGCCTCTCCTGCTCAATTACTGTCTCACTTGCCTCGCATGTTTGACTTGCCTCAGGACTTGACATCCAAGGAACCTAACCTTCGGGGCACCCTCCTGGTATCCTCGAGGACCAAATCCCAGGGGCTGCATGCTGCTTTTGTGAACCTTCTGCGGCTGCCTCACTTGATAAGCAAGGAGCCCAACTCCCCCCCCCCTCCCAAGGTCGTATTTATGTTGTTTATGAATTCCATGCGTTTGTCGGGTCTAAAACCTAATACTTGCAATTCCTTGAAGAAGTCGAAAATTTGGCGACAAAGATGGCTTCGGGGCATCAGGCTTCCCCAAGGCTCAGGATGTCATCCGAAAATTCTGAAAAAATTGAGCGTTATTTTGATGCCAAATATACTTCCATACGCTTCCATACTTCCTTATATACTTTCGAAAGCACAGGAGTGAGAGATGAGATCGGTGAGAGTTGATGCACTGCGTATTTTAACGGCTAATCCATTCCGGAGCTCAGCACCATCTCATCGCTTCCTTCCTACCCAATACAATTCCGCAAGAGAGCAGGGATGAGCCTTAGTATAGCCGTGTACAAGAAGAAGTCACATACCGGCGAGGCAGATTTATATGGACGTATTTCTATCAAACGGAACTACGTGCATTATGATGTGAGCCCTGGTATGCATACACTCTTATGGGTCTCAGGGCTCCCGTCATAATGCACATAGTTCCGTTTGATAGAAATACGTCCATATAACTGTGCTACGAATGTAATCTTATTTAATTCAGTTGCGATGCATATCCCCCCCGGCCTTCGTCGAGACGTGCCCCTGAAGTGGGAGGAGAGCGGCGGGCTGTAGGCAGATTTGGATAGATGGGAGCGCAACGTGTAGAAGATGCTGAGTGTTGCCGAGTCATTATTTCCTTCTTGCCTTCCCATTTTTACCCATTCAGTTCAATCATGTGTTAAGGTGATTCGATGGACGCCATATATTGTGTCAGAAAAGCATGCGATACATCGCATAAATTGGTTCCATTTTTTCAGCTATTCGCCATTTTTCTCCAATTTTGAGATCACAATTCTGTTGTCCGGAGATTAAAGCACTCACTCACCAATTTTAACAAAGAAATTCACCGTACTAAAGGCGTGGTTTTTCTAGAGAGAAAACATCGGATTCGATGCTGATATCGGAACTGCACTTGAATGCGATATTTTCTTTCTAAAAAACCCACGTCTTTATTACGCTTTATTCTCCTGACAACAGAATTGCAATCTCAAAATATTAAAAAAATGACGTGTAGCTGAAAAAATGGAACCAATTGATGCGATATATCGCATAAATTAGTTCCATTTTTTCAGCTATACGTCATTTTTTTCGAATTTCGAGATCGCAATTCTGTTGTCAGGAGACTAAAGCACTCACTTACCAATTTTAACACAGAAATTCACCGTACTAAAGGCGTGGTTTTTTTAGAGAGAAAACGTTGCATTCGATGCTGATATCGAAACTGCACTCGAATGCAATATTTTCTCTCTAAAAAAAAACACGCCTTTATTACGTTGAATTTCTTTGTTAAAATTGGTGAGTGAGTGCTTTAGTCTCCTGACAACAGAATTGCGATCTCAAAATTGGAAAAAAATGACGAGTAGCTGAAAAAATGGAACCAATGGATGCGATATATCGCATGCCTTTCTGACACAAAATATGACGTCCGTCGAATCACCTTAATTTCTTTCCAGTTTTCTTTTGATCCCCCTCCTTCCTCTTCCACGAAATCCCAAAAATTTCATTTTTTGTCCTAGTAATGGTTCCTAGTTATGACATTATGGCCCTTGAAGTGAAATGTGGAGACCACCTCGCTGGTAGACGCCACCAGGCATTGATAAGACCGTGCAACTGTTTCTCTCACTTAACGGATATCCCAGGTCTCAGGATATACTATTTTTTTCCATTACCCTGAAGAAAAAGTTACGGGCTTATAGGTATACCGTCCGTTCCGGGTCAGAGGCCGAAAGTTCCAAGTGCTGGAGCCGTGGCTTCGACTGCCCTGGGTGCTACGCCCGGAACTTTCGGCCTCTGAGCCCGGAACGCGGACGCTTTGGCCATATAGCTCGTAAGGACGGCGTCCAAGGCTGAAGTTGTTTTTTAGTGTAGAATTAGGCCGAAGTTTCAAGAAATATATCCGTTATAGGGAGAAAATGAAGTCAAAACTCAGCTAAAATGTCTGATGTTATCGGGAGGACCATTCAAAAAAAGGCACATATCGATGGTTAAAGTGCGAAAATTCTTATTCCGGTTTGCGACGTTGCAGACTTCTTGTCATCTTTAATTTTTTTTTTAAATTGCTCAACGTATTTTCTTGAAAACTGCTCTGATTTTTTTTCTCTGCAAGCAGAGTATATTCTTTCTAAATTTTTAAGCTGTAACGTTGACGCGTCTCTCCTTGAAAAAATAAAGTAGGAGGGGAAATTTTGAAACGCCGCAATGGAACGTGGTTTTGCACCAAAGTGTGATTACTAAAGATGATCAAGAGACCAGAGCCATCGAAATGCATTTCCCGCTGTTGAGATTGTGCAGCTTCCGATGCGTCTTTTTGTTCATTAGAAACTTTTATACAATTGTGCACGTTTGTTTGCTTTCAAAAACATTCTAAACTTGTAAGGTAGTTTTCCTGTATATTCTGCGTCGGGTTGGGTGAATATCGGGAATTAGGGGTTAGGGCGGGTATTTGTGTAAAAGGCTGGTGGAGCTGCTCAATTTTAGCAACACTAGATGGGTATAAACTTATTTTCCGACAGGCCCTTTATTTTCATGAGAGGCCACGAGATGAAAAAAATCGATAAAAAGTTCAATTCACCAGTTACCCTCCAGCAAATTTTTCAACATGGTGAAGCCACCGCCAGAGAGCATAAAGTGCTTGTCGGAGGTTGGGCCGCGTTTAGCCTTCAGGTCAGAGAGAAAAGATACAATTTTTACACGAAGCAGCCCGAGAGAATGATAACAGGAGAAAAACAAGGGGGGGGGGGGGTGGAAAACAAGGCAAAAATACAACAATAAAAATCCGAGACGTTCCGACTCAAAACTGAGTCATTCTCAGTCGGAAAATGTTAAACAAAGTTATAGCTTAAAAATTTAAACAGAATATATACTCTGCATATGGAGAAAAAATAATTCAGTTTAAAATTTAAAAAAATATTAAGGGAATAACCTCAGACCTAGACGTTGGTGGCCGAGAACAACGTGCCACGGGTAGGTCTGATGTTTTTCTTGCGATATTTTTTAATATTTTATATATTCTCCTATTGATGAAAATAACTCACAAGGGGAACTTCCCAAGCTGCCGCCTCCGATCGGGCTGAAAAAATTCGTACGAACTCTTTGGATGAATTTATTTGACCCGTATTTTTTTGTTTTTTCCAATGCCCCCCAGAAACACCCCAAAAAAATTCCGGAAAGTTTTGCTTTGAGCGCTTGAGTCTATATACGCAGTATAGCAGCTCCCACTTACCGTCAAGTGGTAAGTGGTGGCTCTGCGGTAGCGCGCTCGCCTAGTGATCCGGCGGGCCCGGGTTCGATTCCCGGGTGCCGCGCCAAATATTTACGACCGAATTTTATATTCTCACACATTTTCACATCGATTCCCATTTGATACATTAGAACTTACAACATCAATTAATTTACAACCATCAACGATCAATAACTTCTTCAATTTGAAGTATAGATTTTTTTTTGAAAGGGGGGAGGGGTCACGCGCGCGATATTCTCGCCAATCACTGTACTTTCACATTAGCAGACGACCCGCTCCACCCCCTCACATCGACATATTTCTCCCGATCACCCGTATGAGTCATGATTTTTCCCATCATTATCCAGAAAATGATAATGAAAAATCGTAGCATTTTCAATTTGAATGTTCGAAGTAATTTTTCATTATCATTTTCTGGATAATGATGGGAAAAATCATGACGCATACGGGTGATCGGGAGAAATATGTCGATGTGAGGGGGCGGAGCGGGTCGTCTGCTAATGTGAAAGTACAGTGATTGGCGAGAATATCGCGCGCGTGACCCCTCCCCCCCTCCCAAAAAAAAATCTACACTTCAAATTGAAGAAGTTATTGATCGTTGATGGTTGTAAATTATATGATGTTTTAAGTTCTAATGTATCAAATGGGAATCGATGTGAAAATGTGTGAGAATATAAAATTCGGTCGTAAAAATTTGGCGCGGCACCCGGGAATCAAACCCGGGCCCGCCGGATCACTGGGCGAGCGCGCTACCGCAGAGCCACCACTTGACGGTAAGTGGGTGCTGCTATACTGCGTATATAGACTCAAGCGCTCAAAGCAAAACTTTCCGGAATTTTTTTGGGGTGTTTCTGGGGGGCATTGGAAAAAACAAAAAAATACGGGTCAAATAAATTCATCCAAAGAGTTCGTACGAATTTTTTCAGCCCGATCGGAGGCGGCAGCTTGGGAAGTTCCCCTTGTCAGTTTTGAGTCGAAATGTCTCGGGGTTTTTATTGTTGTATTTTTGCCTTGCTTCCCGTTTTTCCTCCTTGTTTTTCTCCTGTTGGCCATAGAGTACCTGTATAGCGAGAGTATGGACGAATCGCTTCATGGAGGGGAGGGCTTAGAGCCCAAAAGTGCAGCCACCCTTCTAACCAACTTCTAACGCACAAAATCTCACTGCCAGTCGGTAGATTCCAATTCTAACGAAAATGGCTGAGAAAGTACATAAATGAGCTTTCTTCCACAAAAATGAGTAGATTTATGCAAAAACCAAGTCAAATACGTGCTTTATAAACGATGGTTCGTAACAATTGTATTAATAAATCGCTCTGAATAATTGAAATTCATAGGTTGGCTGCATTTCTGGGCCCTAACTTTATTCGCGAAGGCATCGGTGAAGACCTGATGGATTTTCGGAGTTTCACATTTGTCTATACTCTCGCTATACAGGTACTCCAGTTGGCCAGAGAGAAACTGTTGGTTTTTTCATGCCTCCGAAAAAGAAAAAAATAAGTGAAATCCGACAACTCGGACGTGAGAAAACGAAACTGATGGAACTCGGATACGAAGGCGGAGCGGTGGAAACGAATGCAAAACAGACAACATTGACTTTGAGTCGCAATAAATAAGAGGAGGAGAGTGCAAAGAGTGCAGACGATCATAGGGCATCCGCGGCTCGCATCCGATAGACTCGAGGAAATCCGCCGCCGAGGAATCCGCCATTAGGGCATTAGACCTGATCCGGGCTCTACTTTACATATATCTTCGTCAGCCCGACTCTGCATTTCCCCCGGAAATTTTAGAATCTTCCCCGGGACTTTTATTCCACTCGATTTCCTCGGGCATCCGCGGACGCTGCTGGATGCCCTCCCGCTCTGAAGAAAGAGGAAATTGGTATTTTTACCCCGGTGGAGGAATAAACATCCTCCAAAAACGCCTTCAATATAGATGCATACCACCGCAGCCGAATAGTCGCATCCCGCACTGCAACCGCGGTTTGGACCGCCTATCCGCAGACTTACTCTTTATCAGAGAATAGAGTGTTTTCACCTCCTCTAATACGCCTTCAATATTGGCGGATACCACCAGCGCCGAGTAGTTGCATCCCATACCATAACCACGCGGTTTGGACCACCAATCCGCAGACTTACTCTCCATCTGAGAATAGAGTGTTCAACTGTTTGCATCTCCTTTAAAAACGCCTTCAATATAGGTTGATACCACCTAGGGTTACTGCCGAGGCCGAATAGTCGCATCCCGCACTGCAACCGCGGTTTGGACCACCAATCCGTAGACTCGACAAACCCGTGAGTCGATCAATATAAGCCCATAAATTGATCGAATTTAGTCCATCGAATCTGAGTCGATCGATTCACGTCGATCGACTGAACGTTTTTATTTTTCCACCGATTCATGTCGATCGAGAATCAACACGGGTTTTTTTTTTTTAATTAACTGTCGATCGAATCGGTGTCGATTGATTCACATCATCGATCGATTCACGTTTTCGTTTTCCGATTGATTCATGTCGATCGAATCCATACCCACCGACCGAGAAAACCCATCGATACAGGCATGCAAATTTCTGAGTTGCGATCGCGCGGAAAAAGTCGCCTTTAATGCCAAGAATAGGCTACTTGACGTCCCCAGTGTTCGGAACATATGAATGTGCTATATGCATGCATATGCATGCCATGTGCATATGTGTTATATGAATGTGCAGTTCACGCTCTCAAAATGGTCATAGACGGATCCAAAGGGGGCTCAAGCCCCCCTCGTTGACCCGAAAAACAGGGGAACGAAAGAGGGAAGGAAGGAAGAAGGAACGGAGAAAAGCGGGAGGAAAGCGGAAGGAAGGAGGCTCAGATTTGTAAATTACTCATGACGGATTTAACTCAAACTGCATACTAGATGTTTTAAAATTTCATAAATTTTCCAAGGGAGCCCTTCGGACCTCTCCTCCACCCCTTCTGTTGGAAGTGTCTGGATCCTCCGATTGAAAGGGTTCAAATAAAATTAAGGGAAACACTTTTCCAGGCTAAGAGAGACCACCGTATGCGTATTCTTAATTGATGACTTCTCCCGATTAAGTATTTCATTTTTGAGGGAGCGCACATGAAAACATGCACATCTTTCTTTGACATTTTCAGAAGGACTGGGTCAAGTAAAAAAATAGTATGCTTTAGCTGAAAGAGTCGAAGAGAGTGCATTTTCGAGCTGGCGGGTTTCTTTCTTAGGGAATGAAATTTATTTGGTAAAGTTCGAATGCTGCTACAACGCACTTCCGTCTCACGGATGCGTCGGAATGTCCGAGAAAAACTGGGTAAAAATTAGAAATTTTAGTTTATGCGGAAACTCAGAGGATCTAATGAAATTTAAGTCCTTTCTCATACCTTCCTCTGAAACAAGGGCACACCTCCATCTCCACGCGAACCTTAAGAAACATCATAGTTATTTAAGGACGGTAATGTTCGTCTAAAAAGTTAGGTAAGTCCTTCCATAATCAGAGTCGTGCGGATTTACAAGGAGTATGCTCGTCAGTTGAGGACCGTAAGAATGAATGGGAACTACATATGGACATATTTATGCTAAAAGGAACTATATACATAGGATTTGCGAGCAACATAGTTCCTTTCAGCATATTTACGTTCATATACATATATAAAGCGCCAGTGACGTCAGCGGCGACGACTGTAACGTTCTCACAGAAAAAAATTATAATTTAGAGTAACCTATAATAAGAACTAATATTGCCAGCTAATTAAAAGCCAGCAGTTGCGGCTGAGCTTACGGTTATTTACTTTGTACAACTAAACTATATTGTTTATCAAGATAAAAATTTATAATAGAATTTAAGTAAATGAAATTTTTATATTTTAAAAATCGTGGCAGTGAAAATTTATAATAAGTACTTTTTAAAAACTAGGATTAGACAACCTGGTGTTAGAATGATTTTTTACTTATTTAAGTACCTAGTAAAAGAAAGATCTCCAAACTTAAAAAAATGATTGTAGTTCAAAATTACTAGATCCAGTAATTTTAGCATCTTCTGATACTGGCCAGCACATTGCAGCCAATTCACGATGAACGATATGAAAATCAATGGCTCGTTTTTTATTATTTTATTTTTCCTTTATTGGTCAATTGAAATACATCACATTATAAAAGAATATTAAACTACAAGTGACAAGGGTTAGAAATTTAAAATGGTATGACGGTATTAAAGGAGATAGAGAGAGAAGAGAACCGGAAACGCAATGAAAGCATACCATCGGCTAGGCAAGCTCGTTACGTGCATCTGTAAATTTCCATTTCCAAGTAAGTTAAAGTATAAATAAGTTGCTTGATTCAGAAAATGAAGTCGCCTCAACGATGCTCAGAAATATTTGGAATCGTCGCACTACTGCCTACTGCACAATCTCTACACTCAATCATGAATTCAACGATTTTCAATTTTTCGACAAATTTTGAAAAAATTATGCAAATACGCTTTTGTTGGTTTTACAAATCAATACTCGCTCAAATTTGCTCAATTTCGTTCGTGTGACTATCTGCGAGAGATGAACAAAATGAGAGGACCGGCGAAGAAAAAAGCGCATGTGAAGCTTTTCATTTCATGCGTGAAAATGATCAAAACAGAATAAGTTTTATTCACACACTACAGGTGCTCAGGAGAGGAGCACGAGACATTGATCGAACTATATTTTGCAAAGAAGACTTGCTATCTTTGATAGACACGTTCCTCTATGGCTGAGCCAGAAATGATAGTTCATTCTTGTAAAATTGATACCAACTTTAAGTTCTCAATAAAAAAAGCGATAAAAACAAACCAGAGGACTGTAGAGAACAAGAAATGTCGAGACATTTGAAGTCAAAATAATTGACAGGACATTCTGAGGCCTGTGAGAGATAAACCAAATTGGGAGGAGCGGCAGTGAGAACTAGAAGATCGCATGTGAAACTTTTCATTTTTATGCAAGAGAATGGTCAAAAACTATCAGTTAGTGTTTTATTCATTCATGAAAGGTGCTAAAAGGAGGAGCATGAGACATAATAGTTTGTCTATGCTATCGACCCCTGTGTAGGTATTACTACCAAAACCAGCACCTATTTGTCGGCGATTAGCCGAGGGTAAAACCCTCGTTTCCACCGTCCACCACGAGGAGGAACCGACATCAGACGGCAACGCCCTGGTTCGCAACGACAAGTTCGGGGCGCACCCTCACTCACAACAGTGAACAATTCGCCAATGACCGAATGCAGGGAACTCCTCTACCACCGTGCGATCCAGCAGTGAGACAACAAACTCGTAGCTGGATACTCTCTACAGAGATAGAGATTGCTGAAACTTTGTCCGGCTTGTTCGGCCCAGGAGAACAGAATACCCTGAGCCACGAGACCCCGGGACTCTCGTGAAGTATTCGGCTCGTCCTGCATCAAAACCTACTTCAATCTGCAACATCGCCCCAACCACCAGCCCGTTTGAGAGGTGTCCGACCCTCCGGTTCCGACTTTGCCTGGTCTAAAGTGTCCCGGGGGGATGACGGCTTTAGACATAATGCGCAAGCATCGGCAGATACCGGAGGTTGACCAGAACAGGATTGCCAGGCTTCGATCGGTCACCCCTGCAATTGGTCACTGACGAATCGCGCAAAGTCGGTCACAGATCGGGATTTTCAGACCACTGTGTACCGGTTGATCCTTGCACCTCGCGGTTCAAGGATATGGCCTAACTACTATCAGTGGTCCTCTGAAGATCATCGTTCCCCTCATGTTCCTCAGGTTCCGCTTGATCTCTTCCGTAAGCCAGGGATATGGGCTAAGAACCAAGGTAATAACGTACCAAGGTTCCGCTTGATCCAAGGCTGCAATGGATATGGCCTAACATCCAAGGTGTAAACAGCCCTGCTGCGCGCGAAGCAGGGCACCGAGGAAGTGGTTGATCCATGCCCGAGCGTATTAGGGATATGGGCTAACAACCAAGGTAATAACGTACCAAGGATGCGCTTGATCCTAAATTGCTCGTTACGATGTGTGAAGAGATATGGGCTAACAACCAGAGGCGAGGGAGGGTGCAGAATCACAACAGGTTTGCCGGCGTTTGGCACGGGTCAGAGACCCGCCCCAGGTCCACCACGAGGAGGCTCCGGCACCAGACCCTTTTGCTCACTCTTTTCTTCTCTTTTCTTCTCTTCTCTCTCTTCCTCTTTCTGCTCTCTGCTCTTCTTCTCTCTCTTTTCTTCCTTTTCTTCTTTCTTTTCGCTTTTCTTCTCTTTTCTGCCTATTCTTCTTTCTCCTCTTTTCTGCCTGTTCTTCTTTCTCCTCTCCTTCTCTATTCTCTTCCCTCTTCTCTTCTTCTTCTCTTCTCTTTCCTTCTTTTCTTCTCTCCTCTTTTCTTCTTTTCTTCTCTCCTCCATTCTTCTATTCTATTCTTCTCCTTTTTCGTCATTCTCTCTTTCTTCCCTCTCTCTCTCTCTCTCTCATCCGACTTTGATTTTGGTAACGATTTTGGTAACAATTTTGGTAACAAATTGTTACCAAAAATGACACTGATACACGCAAACGCATTTGAGAACTTTGATTTGGACGTATTTCTACCAAACAGACCTATGTGGAGGTGAGAAATGTGGGGTGTGCTCTTTAGTTCTCTTTGCGTAAGAGTGAATGAGAATAATAAAGCGCCAGTGACGTCAGCGGCAACGATCGAGCGCCGGCACAACGAACAGGTCGTTGGAGGGAGTCTTTAACTCATGAGCCCTGTCCACAACGCTCTCTTGCCATGCCCGCGGCTCATGAGTTCCGCATTCAGATGGCACATAGGTCTGTTTGATAGAATGTAAAATCCCGCTTTTCCAATTCTTCAAAAGGAACCACGCCCACTTTTACATTGCTTCTTATGCAGCTTCGACGAGCACATCCCATATTTCTCACCTCCACATAGGTCTGTTTGGTAGAAATACGTCCATTTTACCCTATTCAAATCCAATTTTAATCCAGCGAAAATCCAATTTTTAAGCATCAAAAAGTGAGTTTAAACTTTTTTTCCGGAATAAGGCACTATGTAATTTTTAAACTTTAAACTCCCAATTTTTGAAATAGCCAGAACTACACTTACGCGCCTTGTCCTCCAAGCGCCTCAATTCATCTACCCTACTTTTGGAATCAATCCTCCTCTTCAATGTCCTTTACTGCCTAAAAAAACATTAAAGAGCGGACTCGTATTCTCAGAAGTAAGGTTTGTGAAAAAAAAAAGTAAATGAAATGCAAATTTTAAAAGGAACGACGGCATACTGATATTTTTGAAAGCTCTAAAGCTACAAATTCGTTGATTGACTCACTCACTGACTGACTCACTCACTCACGTATCAGCGGATCTCGTGAACGGGAGGCCGTGTGACCCTGAGATTCCGCACTGGGATCCCTCTCTACCGCGAGGCGCCGGATAAGGGAGGATTTCGCGATCCGCCCGCCGGTTCGCGGGATATCGCGGTCCGCGTGGGTCGATTTTTCCGTAAGGACAACGGGTGCGAGAGAGAGTGCGAGCGAGATGGAGCGATTTCCGCGTTTCGCGCTGAAAGACAGCTGATAAATTTTACGTGTGTTCTTCTGGTACGCGCAACGGGTGCGAGGAAGATGGAAGGAGTTAAGCGTCCAACGAGTGCGAGGAAGATGGAACGAGTTCGGCGTCGCGCTGTTGGAAACGCCGCGCCATGATTGTTGCGAGCTCCGACTCGTGCATCCGTTGCCGGGCTACTCTCTCAGGGATGTGAAAATCTGGAAAATCTGTCTATGCATCGGCATAGAATAAAGAGACTGACGTAGTCTCTTCATTCTATGACATTGGCTCGCGATTTTCGCGATTGGTTCGCGCATTGGTTCGAGTTTTCTTCCGTTTTTTGCAAGATTAGTGAAAAATGTGCTCCGCGGAACCTTTCGTTTCGTTTTGTTTTTTTTGTTTTTTTTTTTTTTTGAAAAAATTTACCTGCTCAAGTTCGAAAGTAAAAAAATTGTTGTGATTTAGTCTTCACGTCGCCTGGGGTTACTTTTTGTTACTTTTATCTTCTGTTTTGAAATGATTAAGGCAAATTCTCGGGAAATTTTGAGAGAATCTGTTGCTTGGCTTCAAAAATAAAATAAATAAATCAAAATGGAACATAAAGACGGTGTGCAACGCTTCAATCGGAGGAGAAGCGGGGGTTTCGCGCGCATTTCATCAATATTTGACTCCGATCGTGGAGGGCGCTCTTGATACAACTATTTCACCACGGAAGATGTCCAAATTGCCGCTTGCTAGATTGAAGGCGTTCTATACTGTGATGACGGCTCGGTCACACTGCGCAGTGCGCCTGCAGACGCGGTGCTGACAGCGGAGCAAAACTAGAACATCGCTTCGACATTCTTCACCTGCTTTCTGTTTCTATCATAGTTTAACCAAAACACATGAGTCTTACTTGCAAAATTTTAAATCATCGCTAATGCTCTTTTTTTTTTTTTTTTTTTTTTTTTTTTTTTTTTTTTTATTTCAAAACATTAAATCTTATATAGGGAAACCGATGGTTACATCCCATATGGTTCTCGTGAAATTAAGATTGGATTCTTCCAATTCGTCACTTTTAACAAGCAGAATTGAAGCGAGCAACTATTTGAACTCCGGAGTGGGTATGTGGTATCATACAAAATTGAAGGAAAATCATACGTTTTCGCCCATCTCAAGTAACAGATGTTTATGAGTTTCATGCGCACATTTACGTAATCTTAATTGAGTCAGAGATTCGCGTGTATGCCACGATATTGATGTGAATAACGCGCAATTGTAATGATCTTAAAAATTCGCTAGGAACACGACGTATTTGCCGTGATACCGTGGTGATTATCGTGTAATTTCTAATTTGTTTTACAAAATCCCAGGAAAAATCAAGTTTTCTCCGCGATGTAGATGACAAACCCGCCATTGCTGTGAATTAAACGAAACCGCTGGTTAAATCCCGTAATTATTTCGCGGCTGAAACTCACCAGCTAACTTCAATTAAACATTGAACTGACAAAAGTAACAAATCTTTATGAAAATAACCAACTTTTGTTTGAGAATTTTTGATTATTATAATTATCATGTGAGCTTATTGCAGAACAGACCAAAATAGCAGCATACTACTAATATCAACTTTTTAATCAAACCAGTGCGTCTCGCCAATTTTGAAATAGTAGATAATAATTCAGAAACACAATTAGTAACTGATCACTAATCACAGTGATTGCTGATGGTGGGGTTTTCCTGTGCGTAGCACGGGTTTCCTGCTAGTAATCAATAAAAGAGAAAAATTCAACAAGACGGAGCTTAAGTTAGTATTAGTCGTAAAAAAAATCACCTCAGGCAGATTTTTTGTTTTGTTTTTGCAAATAAAACTATAGTATATCATAAATGGAGGTTTTTGTGGTTCACTTGCCGAAGCAAAGTTCCCTGGGCCTAAAATTAAGAGACTTATACATTTTATCAAGCGCCTGCGGACTGATTATTGAAATTGATGGACAGAGCGATAGACCAAGCAGACAAAAGGTAAATACAGCAATCCTATTGGTGGAAGGCGGGTGGTTGCAATGGACAAAGGTGTTAAGTAACTGACGGCAACCTACGGGAGACTTTATAGTTGGTCCATCACCCTCCCCCCTTAATTTACAACAATTACCAACAGGACCAAACAGGATCCAATTTTTTAACCAACAGGATCGCTCTATATTCCCTATATCTCTTTGTCTATAGCTTTATACTAAGCTATCAAAACCAATTATCAGCCTGCAGGTCAGTTTGACCTACATTTGACAAACCAGAGTTAAATGAGTCTTTAGGCTATTTGAGCGGAGGGAAAATTATCATCCATGTCGAAGTAACCCGTCATAACAATGTAATCGGGCCCCTTTTACCTAAAAATGTGACCAGATCTGTAAGAAAAGACCTTATCCTCCAGGGGGGAAAATACCTTTAACTCCCTGCAAATTCAAGGAGGAAAAAATTAAGACATTTTAGTGGAAGTTTGATCCTCACTCTCAAAAATTGCCACCAAGTTTCAAGACTTTTAATTCCTACGTTGTAGAACAATATGCTTCAAGTGTTTGAAAAAAGTCAAGAAAAATGTATTCCCGAAAGAAAAGATAGCTTTTCACAGCTAATGGACTACATTTTGCAGTTAGGAACTATAATTTCTGCCTCAGTTAAGAAACAACTTAAGTACCATAAGAATTCTATGCACATGACAGCGTGGCGATGAAATGAACTTTACTACCGTTATTATGGCGCTTCTGTGCGCTCTGCGACACCCAACCGCCACTGACAGCGATCTCGCCAGAGTTCCTCCGGCAGATCGCAATGAGATGAACTTTATTTTCCAATTAGGAACTACAATTTCAACGTAAAGTACTTTCAGTTTCCGCATGCACTTAAGTGATTTTACAGATAAGCCAGAAATTGCAGTCCCGAATCGCAAATATTCCAAATTAAGTGCGATGTCGCCTCAAACCGCCCTCTGCCCATCCTCACTCAGATTAAAAGCAAAGTGGGAGTATAACAGTTTGATATAACCCAACAAGGTTAACAGTCCATTTTCCACTAGGATGCATTTTTAGGCCCCGATTCATCAAAAATTCCTCCCACCACAGACATGAGGCACTTTAGAAATTCATGAAAAATAATCCAAAATGTTTACATAATGTTACTTTGCTCATGTGTCCCCCCCCCCCCCCCCCTGTGACTCTGGATGATGCTTGCAAAGATTCTGCGCCATACGCTCTTTTCATGGATGAGCATTTTTAGAACATAAACCGCTGACATCATCGTAGATCACTTCCAAATTCTGCTCATGGATATGCCAGTGGTGTTATCGCAAGGGCCCGCCATTGCGGGGAATGGGTCAGTTGCGCTGGTCTCAAAATCATGTTTCGATGCTTGATTCTTATCGATCAGCTGAAAATATTAAGATCCGTCCAAACAGCAACTTTTTACGTTCAGTATTAACCGAGATATCACACTTTGAAACATTCAGTGAATGACGTCATCCACCGCAGTAGTGACACCCTTGGTTTCTTCCACCTTGCTTTCATACTAGTCAAGGAAACACATTTCGACGGTGTAAGTCGGCAATCACATAACTCGGTTTGTGACGTCGCAGACTTCCTGTCATGCTTCACTTTTTAAACGGAAAACTACTCAACAGCAATTCTTTAAAACTGCCGTGATTTTTCTTCTCTGCGCGAAGAAAATTCTGCAAGAACTTCAAGGAATGATGTCAATTTGTTCTCCTTTAGGTAAAAAAATAACATAGAGGCGGAGATTATCAGACACCGCAAACGAGTTATTATGTGATTGCCGACTTACACCGTCGATTTGCACCGGTTATTCAATGTTAACTCGAATGAAAGTAAGGTGGAAGCAACCAAGATTGGCACTACCGCGGTAGATGACGTCATGAACCGAATTTTTCAAAGTGCGATAACTCGGTTAATATTGAAAGTAGGAAGTTGCTGATGGACAGATCTTATCATTTCTGGCTAATCTACAAGAATCAAGCATCAACACACGATTCTGTGACCAGCGCAACAGACCCATTGGTTATTAGCCTAGCAGTAATGAGAGATTTAGATACTTCGCACATAAGAGAACGTATTTTGTATCAAAAGAAACTATTGTTTTTTATCAATCACAAGAAACCATCACTCAACGGACGAATTTTAAATACGGAGAAATTATCTACTATATATTGTGACTTAGGTCCAGTCATGATTGATTTCGTGTGGGTTTCAATGCCTATAGGTTATAATGAAGATAGTTCTTTTCGATTTGAATACGTTCGAAATGAGGCTTACCAGCTGAATTGGACTGCATTTTGCAATTTGGAACTACAGAGTCTAGCTCATCTGAAAACACACTTATGTGCATAGGGAAACCAATGGCACATATCTTGTTTTTAAACCGGGTCAGAATTTATAGTTCCAAATTGCAAAATGCAGTCCAATTGGCCTAACAGCAGAAGAGCCTCCCAAAAAAGGGCCTTTTTTGGCCTCTTCTCGGAAACCCGGGGATTTCATTCAAATGTGACATAAATGAAACCTTATGATGTCCCAAGTCTCCAGTAAAAATTTTAGCTTGAGTATACGTCTGGTTTCGGAGATACAACGTTGCAAAGTTTGCATAAGTATTTAAGCTTTAAAGTTTATTGTATTTTCAAGTATCTTCCTTACTGTAAACAAATCCATTGAATGTTTCATGATATCTTGTGACGTTTTATCAACAGTCAGTGTTATTATTGAATGCATTTTTCTATTGATACGTTAATTATGCTAAGTTTGTTGATCCAACGTTGCAAAGTTGACATCACAGACCAGAAAAAATGCTCATTTTGTTAGGTTTTTAAATTAAAAAACGAACTTAGCCACCAAAAAGGTATGATAATGGGGTTTGGCTAAAATTTCATGATAAAATTAGTCTTTAGTAAAATTTTTACCGCGAGTGTAAGTATAGATTTAACGATACAGCGTTGCAAAGTTAATGAATACAAGCTTCAAAAATGACTATATTTTAAGTGTTGTGTTTAATTGCGACCTTCGAAGATATTTAATTTACAATTTGAGTAATAAAATAAACTATTTATGTTATTCATAGATTTGGGTTTGTATTCAAATGGGAATACTTTGATTGATGGTGATACAGCGTTGCCAAGCTTAACATTTTGAACTCTATGATTTTTTTTTCCAGCTGAAGACGAAGTCAATGGTATCATCCCACATACCAAGTCAAAATATCAAGGTCTTATGTCAGTTCCAAGTGGCAATTGGTTTTTGAAAAAAAAAAAAAAAAAAAAAAAAAAAAAAAAACCTGTTGCCAAGTTTATTCATAAATGCATTTTATTGCCGAATTTGGCTAGCTAAGCTGTGTAGAACAAAATTATTGATTAGCTACAAGCAAAAATAAATAATATAACTTTGCCTGTCTTTACTTTTCATTATTTACCTGCTGTTTCCTTGTCATCGCTGTTTCCACTCATCTTTCTTCATTAATTTTATTTTATTTTATTTTCTTCTAAGAAGTAGTCGCATATAATTATGCACAGTAAAAGCTCGCTAAGTCGAATCTGTAGGGACCGAAATAAAATTGGACTTAAGCGGCATTTCGTCTTAACCGATTCTCCACTTTTTAACTTATTAACACTAACACTTTTTAACACTATTAACTTATAGACTTATCTAGGGGACGGAAAAAATTCGACTTAATCGGCATTTCATTTTAATCATAGTTCGACTTAGCGACCTTTTACTGTAATTTCACATAGTCTGATAAGGCTTTTTTTTTTTATAAAGTTTCCATTTGTTTTCGCAATGCTACGAAGGAGACCGCAGTTGGTAGGTCGAAACATTTGATTTGTTTTTTGTAAGTTTTATTTTTCTGATTTATATGTAGTATGAAATTTTTTATATACTTTATTTTGGCTTGTAGCTCGATTATTGAATCAATAATTAAGTTTTATTCATAATCCTCTCTGAAAAATGAAGTATGATAATTTTAAAATAAAAATACTTCCATTACCTATTTGATTTTGCTTACTTTTTATTTACATTTAAATTTTTTTTATTCATTTTTATATGATTTTTAATTGTTAACTTTTTTGTGATTTTATTTTTGTATTTTGTATAGTTTTTCATTTACTTCCTTCAAAATATTTTATTCAAGTGACGCCTCAGTATCAGTCCTGTTCTGCCTTCAAATGTGTAGAAAATGCCTCAACATGTTGCCAATTTTAGATTTTTATCCCCCAAAAATCGTACTTAAATAATTTTAAAATTCTCTCTTTCGGAGGCGTCTGGATTTTTCATACATCCACACAACAGTAATTTAAGAATTGTAATTATGTTTTGAATTATTTTTTCTCTGTTAGTTTGTTTGTTTATTATTTTTTGTTAATTCAATTTACTTTGTACTTATTTATATTCCTTTAATTTTTCAAAATCTGCTATCCTTCTGTTCAATATACTCAGTTTTTTAAGGCGCAATGAATGTATTGCCTATATCAAGATTTATTTCTACTTAAAAAACCCAAACGCTTCCATATTCTATGTTTGTTTCTTCGTTAAACCTAAAAAAGGTTAAATTGGCAACTAAGTCTAGGCAGAATTTTTTATATTTTGAAAGCAACGCTAATGCTGAGTCATCCATTGTATTTCATACATCCTCTGGGATCACATTTTAAAATAAGATAACTATTGGAAGTATCCTTATTTTGAATTAATTTTACATAATCGAATGTTAAAATATAAGCAAATAAAATTGGCAACAACGTTATTTTTAATACAAATTGTCACCCAGGATTAACATAAATCCTCCACATTTTGCCTCACAATATTAACCATTGACACTTATTGTAGCTTGTCTCCAATGAAATAACGAGAAAAAGTAGACATTTTCATGGATGAAATACGTAAACTTAGAAACGCTGTATTGTCCAAAAGTATCGTATACTGATATAAATTATGCTATCCGTCTAAACTTTGCAACACTGTATTGCCCAAATTTATCGTATACTGATATAAATTATACTATGCGTCTATAACAGTATTACTACTTGTTTATTTTATACCTCAAATACAGCTACAGTACAAAACTATGAAAAATGGGTATTTTTAAAGGTCAAAAATGTAATTTTTGCAACGTTGCACTGCTATTTAGGGCTTATCCATAATTTAAAACTTTTACTAGGGATAATTCTATCATAATTTTTCAGTTACGCGTGATGTAAGTAATGTAAAGTCTACTTTGAAGTTGATTTTTTGGAGGAAGTTCTTCAAAAATATGAGGATTTTTAGACTCAAACATGCAAACTTTGCAACGCAGTATTTCCAAAACCAAACGTATGCTCAAGCTAAAATGTTTACCGGAGGCTTGTCGAGCCATGAGGTTTCATTCAGGTTTCCGTAAGGTGCTCGTATTTCATACGAATGAAATCTCCGGGTTTCAAAAAAAGGGCCACTTATTGGGAATCTCTTAAGTCAATTTCCCTCACTCAATACGTTGTTTCCCACCACGAAAGAGCGTAACTACATTACATTGTTGCCAAATTTCGCCTCGCAAATTTGAATTTTTATAGGAAAATCTTGGGCTTTAACTGAAAGTTTCACTGATTTTTCGTCTGATCTCATGCAAAAACGAAAAAAAAAATCGGACACTTTCAGTCACATGCTTGTGAAAAATTTAATTTTTTGAGTCAATTTGACAACCTTGGGATGGAGTTACGATTCTTCGTCCGGGAATTTGTCGCTCGGTTGACATAGAAGCGTAACTACACTGAGAGATGGGCCCAGGAAAGCGTTGAGTTATACGGACTACAGGGTTCATCGCCAAGTATAGTTACGCCCTTATGTCAGCCAAGCGGCGAAATGAAGCTGAATCCTGTCGCAAAGAATGGAGATGTTGCATGTGTGAGGAATTTGCGATTTGACTGTTTATTCTTGCGTAAAAGTTCGCGAGAAACACGATGGTGCCACTGGTTTTCTCTGAAATCAACTCCCAAGCTCAAAAAAAGCTTTCAAGTTGAGGCCACAATGGAAGGGATATTCCACGCTACCTTGAGAGTCAACCTCTACATCAGGACAAACTTTCCATGCCAAGATAGGGAGCAAATACATTGACAGGGCTGCCACTTTATCTGGGGACCCCACAACTGACAACAGGGCAACCCTGCTGATGTATTTGCTCCCTATCTTCGCATGGAGAATTTGTCTTGATGTAGAGGTGGACTCTCAGGATAGCGTGGGATATCCCCTCCATTTTGCCTCAACTTTGAGAGCTTTTTTGAGCTTGGGAGTTGATTTCAGGGAAAACCAGTGGCATTATCCTGTTTCTCGCGAACTTTTACATAACAATCTATGTTCAAATCCCAAATTCCTCACACATGCAACATCTTCATTCAGTAAATACATTTATTCTGCAGAATCTGGGAAAATTTCTCCGACGATTTCAAATTTTCAAGGCAGTATGTTCCGTAGTTCCGTAGAGTTGCGAAAATAGAATATCAGGAAAGAACTAAGCAACGTGAAATGCAGTTAGGTTGATTCTACTTAAAATCGCCCGAATGATGACAGCGCCGATGATCAGCGGTAAGGAGAAATGAGGGGCTTGGAGGATAAAGCGCATAAGTGCAGTTTTCGCTACTTCGAGAAATATGTGTTTGAAAGTTTCGATATTACATGGATCCTTACGGTGGGAAGAGAGTTCGAACTGAAATTTTGATGCTTAGAAGATGAAATTTGGGAGGGAATTTTTCACAAAATATTTATTAAGACTAGTTACACTTGAATCATTAAAATATCAAAGTTATTAAAAAAAAACTGCACTTATGCGCCTTGTTCACCAAGCCCCTCAAATATTTTAGCAGCCAATTTCAAAAATTGAAATTACTGGCAGTTCTGCCGTGCTAAGGAAAAACGCCGTATGAACATCTGACAGTTGCCAAATTTCCCTTGATAAAACATGTGTTTTTGACGACAATTATGCACATTTTTTTTTGAAATTTTTAGATATTTTACATTAAATCGCGTACGAAATTGCGTACAAAATTGCGTAAAAAATTTCGAAAAAAATATTCACAATTTTCACAGTAAATTCGATTTTAATCGAAGGAAACTTGGCAACACCTAAAGGCTTATACGGCTTTCTTCCTTAGCATGGCGAGTTGTCGATTCATTAGAAGTTAATTATCGAAGTAAGAAGAAACTGGAAAGATCTTACCGTGATGAAGTGATGATCTGTAAGGTCAGGAACAGCTCTGATGCGAAGTGAAGATTTCCATCTTCGTGCATCGCCTTGTCGGATGTTGGCGGGACTAAAAAATATTGGCTGCAAAGGAAAAATTAAACGCTTTTAGAGATAAATTCAACATAAAATTGATATGAATTGTCTATTGTACGGAATAAAGCCATTTTCAAGTAGTTCAGCTTGACAAGATATTGAAAGAATGTTGCAAAATAATGGAAAAAACTGCAATTTTTACAAAAAAATTACAATATTCTTACATAATTTATTCAATCATAAACGACTTTCAACGATTAAAAAATTTCTTATCGATGACTGAAGTGCAGAGCCACGCGTCTCCGTTTGCAACTTTGCAGACATCTTGTCATACTTCATTTTTTCCTAGGGAAACAGATCTACCTAATTTCTTGAAGACCTCTGCAATTTTTTTTCTCTCTTCGCTGAGTATTTTGTATACATTTCGAGCTATGAAGTTTACTGGTTTCTCTTCAAAGAAATATAATAAAGGTGGCAAGTTTGTGATGCCGCAACAGAGACAGATGGTTTTGCACTTTGGTCATCGACTTGTGAAGAAATTAGGCAATTCGCAAATTCAAAGAAAAATTGCAACATATTTCAATGAGCGGAATACCTTCAAATAGTAATAACAACATCAACAATTGATGCGATATATCGCATAAATTAGTTCCATTTTTTCAGCTATACTCGTCATTTTTTTCGAATTTTTAGATCGCAATTCTGTCGTCACGAGACGAGAGCACTCACTCATTAATTTTTACAAAGAAATTCAACGTAATAAAAACGTGGTTTTTTTAGTAAGAAAGCATCACATTCGATACTGATATCGAAACTGCACTCGAATGCGATATTTCCTCTCTAAAAAAACCACGTCTTTATTACGCTTTATTCTCCTGACAACAGAATTGCAATCTCAAAATTCTAAAAAAATGACGTGTAGCTGAAAAAATGGAACCAATTGATGCGATATATCGCATAAGTTAGTTCCATTTTTTCAGCTTTACTCGTCATTTTTTTCGAATTTTTAGATCGCAATTCTGTTGTCAGGAGACTGAAGCACTCACTTACCAATTTTTACAAAAAAATTCAACGTAATATAACATAACATTCGATACTGATATCAAAACTGCACTTGAATGCGATATTTTCTCTCTAAAAAAACCACGTCTTTATTACGTTGAATTTCTTTGCAAAAATTGCTAAGCGAGTGCTTTAGTCTCCTGACAACAGAATTGCGATCTCAAAATTGGAGAAAAATGACGAGTAGCTGAAAAATGGAACCAATTTATGCGATATATCGCATGCCGTTTTGACACAAAATATGGCGTCCATTAAATCACCTTAAAAGCGAGTGAATTACCTAATCAACACTAAAGAGTATATACGTATGAGCATAATGATATCCTCAAACCAAATATCCTAGAAGTTTTACGGAAAAAAATGCTCTCATGTAATGACAGCAAACATGAGTGGAAAAATATTAACTCCACCGATTGTGAGGAAAATCTCGAGAAAATTGCCCACAGGGACTCAAATTAGATATCTATAACCAAAGTGCGAAACCACATATCTTAGGATGCGACGTCGCAGACCTCCTATCATACTTCATTTTTTCTTTGTAAAAGTGGTGAACTTATTCCCTGAAAACTCCTCTCGGTTAGTAGAATATTCTGCATAAATTTCAAGCCATACAGTTGACTTATTTTTTCTCGAAAAAACTAAAAAGGTAGCAGAAATTTTAAGGGTGATACGCGGTTCCGCACTTTAGCCATACGTAACCACATTTTTCTCGGAAAAAAAAAAAAAAATATTTTAGTGATGGTATCGAGCAACTTACCGAATCAACGCTGAGGAATATATGATGAGCAAAATCACTTCCAAAACGATATCCACAAACCAGATTTCATGGAAACATCACGAAGACAAGACTGCCGAAAATTCGCACAATAACAACCGACAGAAGTGACAGATATATAGTAACTCTACTGATAGTATACTCAGCAAACCACTGAACTGAACAGAAAAAGTAGAGACTTGCAGACTAAAACTTTCGGCGGATAGAAATCTAGCGGAAAGTAAGATCGTTAAACTATTCGCACTGCAACTGCTGAATTCACGGGAAAATTCACTGAGAAAAATTATTACGAGTACCGAACACGAAACTACACTGCGCTTCAAATACACGATAATCACACGCGGTCCGGGGACAAATATAATTTCCGATAATATATCAAAAGACATTTCACAATACTCAAATGTGGCAGCACACGAATCTAACTATGAATTTTTCCTTTTCGTTTATCCTCTACACTCCCGCTCACACCCGACGGCTGCTCAACTTTGACTGGAGGAACTACCAGAAATTCCGAACCTTCGAGTTCTCCAAAGTTTTCCTTTTTCTTCTCGAAGACAAAAGAGTGGCCTCGATTTCCAAAATATCCCCACATTTTGGGATTCCCAGGTGAAAGTGGCTCAAGCACATAAAAGAAAATGCCGTTATTGACCTGAAAATCAATGATAACAATAATAATTAATGAGGGTACTTGGATTTACCGGTTAATTCTGCCGTGCTAAGGAGGAACATTCAAGAGTTGCCAAATTTCCTTCGATATGATGTTTATTTTTTAGGAAAGTTATGAATATTTTTCAGATGAATTTTCCAGACCTTCAGATAAAATTGCAAACAAAATTATCTGAAAAACTGGAAGATGAATATTTATAAATTCTCTCAGAAATTCGTGATTTACCGAAGGAAATTTGGCAACGCCTATATGGCGTTTTTCCTTAGGACGGCAGAATTCGTCTCTCACTTTTTACCTCTTTCCTTTTTTGCTGAAAAGCAGTGAGAGTCCGTTCAAAAATTACGTAACCCCTTTTTCCCGAATTTTGGACCTCTCCTTCTCCCTTTGTCAAATAGATGTCTTTTACCTCTAAGCACCCCCCCCCCCCCAAAAAAAAAATTACGTAACTTCAAGAGTCCCTCCTCTTTTGCGTAAATATGGGCCATAGCGAATCCTTGCTATAGGTGTATCACATACTAGGGGGCGCTGCCCCCTGACCGCTACGCGGCCCAACCCCCGAGAGGGCGCCGCGCGCCCTCAGGCCCGCTTCGCGGGCCTTATACGCATGTGTATAGGCAAAAAACTCATAAACCACCTATCTCGGTTTGCAACGTTGCAGACTTCCTGCCATACTTTATACATATTTATAGAAAAACTACAAAAAGTCAATGCTTTTATACCCTCGTGATTTTCCTTTACG